>NW_028274813.1:127948218-128099733 GCF_037043125.1 Eumetopias jubatus
AGAGTCTAAATCTCCTGGGTCAAGGGCCCACTGAACATTATCCTTTCTCTCCTTGCCTATTAGGCATTTTTGCTAAAATTCAATAATGATCGGAATGACAAATCTAATCAAGATCGTACACAAACCTGATTGGATATTGAGCTTGCTGATAAATGTACAAAATAAATCAGCTCACAAAAAAAAAAAAAAAAAAAACAAGAAATCAGATCTCCCACCCTCTTCTGGAACACTCCATAAAAACCAAACTAAATCAAATCAAGTCTGTTCACTGGGCTTAGATTATTAGTAGGCACAGATACATCCTGATTAGCTTCCTTGCTCCTTCAGATCCTAGGAATAAACGGAAAACTAAGAAGAAACTTTCTGTCCATGTGAAAATGTTCATCTTTTTTTCTGGCGTCTTGAAAGAGGCTTCAAGCCTAGTTGAGAATTTGGGGAAAAGAGATAAATCTGCCTGTTTTTTTTTTTTTTAAGAATGAGAATACATTGAAGATATGAACTGCCAGAGGCCTAGAAGAATGTATTTTGTCACTTGTCTGTGTTGCTGGCTCACGGCCTTCGTTTTCAAGGCAATCCCAAGAATGCCAAGCCCTGTGCTTGCAACATCTCACTGTTAGGATCGTCCTCAGTAGCATATCTGAGGACATCTATTATCCTGGGCAGTCCATGTTTTCCTAAATGCTTGCACTCCCAAAATGAGGTGATAGGGAGACATACCAAACAATGTATTATATATCCTTGTGCTGAGATGCTCAAAATTTTCTAATTTTCACTGGGTGTCCTTCCTGTACATATCTTCATTGCACACCCAGCCAGAGAAGGCAGAGAAGAGGGAAGGAGGCCTGGAGCTAGTGTGGCAGAAGGCCTCCTCTGCTGGGCTGCTCTCTGCTCCTCTCCTTCCCTTTCTTCCTCATCAGCTCTTGTAACTCCCCAAATGTGGCCAACATGATCACCAACTCCCTCCACCCACACAGTGGTCTGGTGAATGTTTCCCACTCCCTGGGTTGCCCTCTACTTCCTCCCCCAAATGGTTTTTGTTTACCCACACCAGTGGCCATCTTTTTTAAATAAATTTTTTTTAAAGATTTATTTATTTATTTAAGGGGGGCATGAGGGGAGGGAGGGGCAGAGAGAGAGAGACAAGCAGACTCCTCCCCGCCTAACAAGGAGCCCGATGCAAGACTCGACCCCAGGACCCCGGGATCATGACCTGAGCCAAAAGCAGACGCTTAACCTACTGAACCACCCAGGTGCCCCCACACCAGTGGCCATCTTATCAATAATGAAAAAATTGAGCCAAAGCAACCAAAAGACTCTGGAGGCCTGAGCATAGCTGTGTCTTAGATGTAATGTCCTCAGTGTAACTTGTAGACTCTTCTGGTTGTGGCAACTGGGGCCAGTATCCACGCCGGCCAGCATGCTACCGAATGCAGCTACTTGCCCCTCTCTGGAGGTAGAGAAAGTGAGCAGATGGGGACTTCCATTTCCTTCCTCTGATCTTCCATTATTTCTTCAACCTGTTTTCTGACCTTCAGGAGGTGGGACAGAGCTGTCATGTGGGCTGAAGAGGGAGGGAGCCTCACAGCTCCAATACCACCTGCCACTCTTTGCACCCATGGCCTCTCCCTTCTTGATTCTAGACCTCTACTCAAGGACCTTGCAAGCCCTTGCTTCACCAAGCCTCCTTCTCCACTCAAAGAAGAAAGGGAACAATTTTGGTCAGACCAAGAACAAGCAGCCAAGGTTGTGGACCTCACATTAGACTTTGCACTGAGCCCAGTTTTACTAGTTTGCTGTGATTCCTAACAACCTTTTGTGTACTAAGATGGTGAAAGTATGGGGTTCCTTAAGGATGAGTATTAACACCTGTCCCTTCTAGCACCTTCCTAAAGGATGAGGAGACAATTAAGATACTACCCTTGATCTTAGCCAAAAGGCCAAGAAGAGATTGGATGAGAAGACAATTAAGAGAGAAAGGTCTGAGATTTCCAGTGGCTGATCATATATCAAGTAAATGTTTCAGGACAATAATAATCCAAATTGGAAACATGAATGAAGAACCAGAGCTATTGGTGAAAACAAGCTTTACGAAGACTGCTGAGCTGAGACATAAAACTTATTCCTAACAGAGAGAAAGGTTGCTGGTATCACTTATTAATCCTAATAGGTTATTTGTTTATTTTGGGGAGTTATATGTATACATTATCTACATATGTCATATCATCTGTAAACAAGAATCATCTTATTTCTCCCTTTCCAATCCTTATGCCACTTATTTCCCCTGCCTCATTGCACTGGATAATATCTTCAGCAAAATGGTGAACGGAAGTGGTGAGAGTAGAGGCTAATGTCTGACTCCTGATCTCAGGGGGAACATTTTCAATATTGTGTCATTAACTATGAGATTTTCTATAAAGTGTTTATAGATACCCTTTATCACATTAAGGAAGATTTCCTCTATTTCTATTTTGCTTAGAGTTTCTATCATGAATGAATGTGAATCATACTGCATACATCATGCACTTATTTAAATAATCATGTGGCTTGCCCTATTTTACCATTTTGGGGAGGAATTGTGTCATGTGATTTTCTATGTAAAACTAACCTTGCATTCCTGAAATAATCCCAACTTAGCTGTGGTGTATGATCCTTTTTAATACATCACGAGGTTCTAGTTGTTAACATTTTGTTTAGGACTTTTGCGCCTAAGTTCGTGAGAGAGAGGGAAAATAGGTTTTCCTTCTGATGTCCTTATTCAATATGGCTATTAAAGGTATGCTAACCTCCCTCATAAAACAGATTGGGAACAAGTTGGAAAGTTACCTTCTTTTTCTACTTTTGAGGCATGCAGAAAGTTAGCTCATTTCTCTGCAGTCCTTTTCTCTCTGGTTTATTGATTTTTCCAATCCTGACTCCTCCCTTCCTGGCCCTAAATCCCGATTTCATGTTTTCCCCTTCTGCAAGCCTTTGATCTCTGTACTCTGTACCACCATCATCTTATGCTCCAAGGGGAAAAGTGGTGGTGAACGTAGAGCTCACTTTAATTTGGTCTTTTAGTATCTCGGCCCCTCAAAACTCAGCTTCCTTTGTTTCTCTATGACACCTTCAACAGCTTTTTTAAAATCCAGATTTTACATTTTTTGGTGCCATTTATCATAAGCAAAAGAGGAAATGCGATCCTCATCTTTAGGGTTGATGTCAGACCTAAAGATGAGGATGGTAACACAAAGGGCTAGCTAACACTGAATTAACATTATTATTTGCACTGATTTCTGTGTCCTTTTTATTTCTCTTTCTTAATGACTTTGAATCACTATTTTACCCAAATGTAAAAAAGACTGACCTGCTTTTTCTTGTGCCTGCATATAATAGGTGCTCAGTTACTCAGTTAATATTTGCTGAATAGATTAATTGAAGGGATTTGATTCAACATGCTGAATTCAATATAACTTATTTAATTCCATTGATTCCAAAATAAAGGTGATTTCCATCAGCAGTATTAGGTCATGACTCATCAACCACTTTTCCATTAAGCCAGATGCAATCTCACTCAGTGAAACAATCTTGAGATGCCAACAACTTTTCCCACCTCTATCCCAAACAAAGTGGAAAGAAACCTAGTGCTTCTAAGGTAAATAATGGAGTCAACTACCTCTACGGGCAGAATCATAGCCCTGTTAAAAGAGAAATAATTTTCCCTTGTGATTTTATATTGTATAGTCTTTAAGAAAAAATAAATGTTTGTGCTTAGATGATAAGTTTCATAGCCTGGACAAAGGGACCTACAGAGCATTAACTGAAAAGGACACCTGGAGAGAAGGATCTAGTCTTACTCTTGCCCACACAACTGAGCCTATTCTCACTCCCAGTGCCTGTGAAGTATTATCGTCCATCTGGCTGGAGCCCAGGGAATGTCTCAGAACCTGGAGACTGAGACCAGAGTAATCTACGAGGGTGGAAGATGAGATCTCTTTTGTGGAAGAGGTGGGCTTTCCCAAAGCAGGTGATGGGCTTGTCAGATAGCAAAGGCATAGCACTGCCATCCTGAGGGCAGAAGGAAAGATCAGGTCCAACTTCAGGGGGCAGTTCAAGATTTTAAAGGGTTTCACACATACAGTTTGAGAGTCGTTGCTAGAGAAAATGATACATAACTGAAGACACAAAAATTATAGTTCCAAAGGTGATCATTTATTTAGAACGTGGAGAGAAATTAAAACAAATCACAAATGTTAAAAGCATTACCACACATATGTAGTACTTTGATTGTTTGACACCCCTCTTGAGTAGTCTTTACCCATAGCTTTTGATTACATACCTGGGATGATGCTGAAATATCTCCTTTAGAGAGAAGAGGAAGGTAGTCCAGCCTTTCTCTTAGCATGTTAAAGTTACTTTTTACTATTGAGAGTTTAGGAAATTTCCTTTAGCTTCAAAATTGCTTTTGATAATGTTATGTGCTGATTTTCAAGTTGTTGTCAATTCCTGAGAAACCAGTATCTACTTTCTTTCTTTTCTCTACAAGCTGTTAACGTTTGGAAAAATTTTCCAGGCTACTCTCTGACTCTGTGCATTTCTTGTCTTTATGTCTTTCCCCCAGCTCCCTACATACCTGTGGTTCTGGTATGAGATTTTCTCATGATCTTGAGCCATACTCCTTTGGGTGACAGTGCTGAATGAGTCAGCATATTCTGAGAAGCCATTCCAAGACAGAATAACTACTAGTAACTATACAGCAGTGTATAATGAGAGCAAGGACATAAATATTTTACATGGAAACACAAATGTCTACAGGCACTCTAATGGCCCTGGATCTGAGGGAATGTGTGACAGAGAATACAATGCAATTATTAATGCATTAATAATTGCAAATAATTGCAATAAAATGCAATAGCAGATGGTTCTTAACTGCATGTAATTAAAATACCTTATTTCTGCCATTTGTACAAAAACCTATAAGCACTTGAACACATTGCTAGGCCTCCTCCCTGGGCCTTTCCGGGGCTCATGCGGGTGAGGGGCTCAGGAACCAAAGCTTCAGCAGCTTCTTGCAAATACACCCCTGCCAGGACACACTCTTTGCCTGCATCTTCCTTTGTTTGAGGTAAAGGTCTAAATTAGCTGGAACTTTATTGTGTTTCCCTTCTGAAAATGTCCTCCCTTGTTCAGCAAAGAACTTCACATGGGCCCATGCATTAGTCTTGTGGAGATAGAGGGTAGACTTAGGAAAGGAATGAGGGATTTTTCCTCCCAATGAGCTTTCAGCCCATTGGGAGAACTACATCACCAAATTGCCAGTAGAGGATGACTTTGTGGAGTCCTGCATCCTGTAGGAGGGTCCCAGAGAGGGCGTAGGTGGGTCACACCTCTCTACAAAGCAGGGTTCCCAGGAGAAGGTGGATTTGGAAGGTAAGAAGTGTATTGTCAAGAGAACCCCTTCTTCATCCCATCCCCACACAGTCACCCCACATCTACCATTTAGCCCTCATCGTGTAGCCAAGACAAGGAATTCAAATTCTGAAGCCATTTGGCAAGGAGGAAAAAAAAAATGGAGCTGTGGTCACTGTCTGTAAAAATCCTATAATTTTTTTGTTTAGGTCATTTTTATGGTTAAAACATAGACTGAAGACTGCCCCCTCAAAATGGGTCCTGGCCAGTGAGCCTTTGGCCCCCTCAATCTCGAATACAATTGCTTTCCTTGCTAATCAGCATGGAGGACTAAGGCTATCCACGATTGACGGGACCCCAGTCTGCCCAGAAGATGGAGATTGGCTGCTGTCCCTGTGACACCAGTTGGGGTCAAGTGGACGTGGGAACTGAGGAGTTAAGATAACCCAGACACAAGGGTCTAACGGAACAATGTGTCCCTGTTCTCGGTCTTAGGCTGAGGAATTTACCAATGCTGCATTGGACGAAGACCAGGTCCTTTCCCTCGTTACAAAGGCTCATTATCACTAGAGAAAAAGGCAGCTTGCATGTGCCCTCCTGGAATTCTATTTTTGCTTGTGTGTGTGCGTGTGTGTGTGTGTGTGTGTGTATGCACACAAGCACATGCACATATATGGCAAATGTTGGAAAAATACTTTATGGCCTCATACTGGGTCACATTTACTTAGACGTGTTGCCTGATTCTGAGGTTCATAGTTATTCTCCTCCACAGCTGGCTGTCTCATTAAAGAGATTCTCTAGACTGGAAGAAAATAATAGCCTTCTAGAACCACTGAGCTATGCAGACTATGTGATGAGTTGAAATAAAATATACCATCATAGGAATACTTAATAGTTATTGAATGCTATTGACAGAAATGAATGATAGAATAGTAGAGCTAGCGGAAACCTTACAATGAATCACAGGATCAACGAATATTTATTGAGTACCTATTGTGTGCCATGCATTCTTCCACGCACGAGGGATATAAAAATGAATGAGCTATGCAGATTATTTGCCCTTGTGGAGTTTACATTCTAGTAGAGGAAACATATTAACAAGTAAGTAAATAAGATAAATTATGCTGATAGTGTTATGATGGAAATAAACTAGGTGTATGACAGAGAGACACTGTGACAGGTGGGAGATCTTCTTTCGGTAAGGCGGTCAGGTCATGCTCAATACCCTACATTTGGCCCTACAGATTCTACTGTCTGCCTTTCCTCACAAGCTCTGAGGCCCTGGAGGTTGATCACTCAGTTTTTATGATGCAGCAAATCCAGTGATATCTGAAGTGTCTGGGGCAGACAGGGATGCAGTAGGAAGACCCTGGGGAACCCCAACAGGAAAATCACCATGCTGATCCATAGGGCTTGGGAGTGAGCCCACTGACATGGTACCATTTCCTTGGGGAACCTGCTAGTCAACTGGTAACAGCATGTGATAATCATATCCCACATAAATGCCCCCAGGGAGTATCCACACTGGAGGAAGCTATCAACAATTAGATAGACAAGATTATCTGTCCTATAGATGTCAGCCAGGCTCTTTTCCGATCTACGCTGTTTGCTGCGAGGACCATGAACAGAATGGCCCTGATGGCAGAGAGGGAGAAAACACATGGCTCAAAAGCCCGGACTTCCCCTGACTCAGCCTCATTCAGCTAGCATCCCTACTGAGAGCCCGGCCTCTCAATGGGAGAAGCCAACATTGAGTCCCTGACATGGGACCATTCCTTAGGGGGATCTGCCAGGCAGTAGAATGATTATATAAGGCCTTTTATGGTGGAGAGAGTAACCTTTTTTTTTTTTTTTTCACAGTAATAGATACATATTCCAGATATGAATCTGTCTTCCTTTCCTGCAGCAATTCTGCTGGCACTTCCCTTCAGGGAGTTCCAGAACTTCTTTTCCCTCTTGTTGGTATCCCTCACAGTGCCTGTGCCAGCAAAGGAAGTGAGGCAGTGAGAGCTTACAGTCAAGACATTGTGTTTGATTCTGAAATGGATCAGTCCACATCACAACCCCATGATCTAGGTACAATTATTATCCACTGAAATGAAGATTGGGAAGTTTAAGAAACTTACCCCAACTGGTCAGCCAGCTTGTGGCAGGACTAGGACTAAACTCTAGGTTTTCTGGCCAAGTCTGTGTTTAAAAAACAAGCAAACCCACAAACATTGTACTTCTTTGGAGAAATGGCTGCTTCCAGGGTTGGGGAAACGAAAACACAAGATGAGCCAGAAACTTCTTAGAATGTCAGAAAATAAAGAAGTGCCTCTCCCCCCACCAAAAACCAAAAAAACAAAACAAAACAACAACAACAAAAAAAAAAAAGAGAGAAGGAAGAGAAGGAGGGAAGGAAGGAGGGAGGGAAGAAGACAGGAGAGCTTGTCAAAAAAAATACAAGCCAACCTAAAAAACTCTCAGTGGCCAAAGCTGGAACAATTTGAGGAACAAAATCAATAACAGTAATGTTGGATTGTAACCCAAAAAATAAAACAAAATTCCATGAATCCATACTGATACACAGTTGACCCTTGAACAAAGTGCTTTTGAACTGTGTGGGTCTAGTTATATGCAGACTTTTTCCAACAAATACAGTAAAGTCCTGTAAACGTAATTTTCTTAAATTATGTTCTTTTCTCTAGCTTACTTTATTTTAAGAATATAGTATATAACACACACAAAATATGTCTTAATCGACTATGTTATTGGTAAGCCTTCTGGTCAATAGTAGGCTATTGGTTAAATTTTGGGAGAGTCAAAATTTATACGTGGATTTTCAATTGTGCAGGTGGTTAACCCCCAACCCCTGTGTTGTTCAAGGGTCAACTGTGTAAATAATTGATTGGATAAATAAATACATGGAGGAAAAGGGATAAATCTTTCTTACAGAGGAATTACAAACAATGTATGTAGACTCTCCCTCCCCTAGGACGTGGGACTTCATCCCTCTCCCCTTAAGTTCGGGCTATACTTAAAAAGTAGCTTATAGAAAGAGGAACACACTAACTTGACAAGTGGAAAAACCAAGGGACCAAGGTTAACATCACCAGTAATAAGTCACATTGATATCTTGCATTGTCTGATACAGCGTAGTGAGAAGGGCACTGCAACTGTATATTTTTCTCAAAAACTCTCAACTTCTGTCTAATCGTTAGAAAACATCAAACAAACCCAACCTGAGGGATGTTCTGCAAAATAGCTGACCGCCACTCTTCAGAACTGTCAAGGTCATGGGGACACACAGAAAGATTGAGAAACTCTGGTGACATATGGCTAAGTGCACTGTGATGTCCTGAATTGGATACTGTAACAAAATAGGGCACAAAGTAGGAAAACTGGCAAAATAAAGTCTGTAGTTTAAAGTACCAAAGTGAGCTTCTTAGTTTGGACAAATATAACATGGTTATGGGTGATATCAACATTAGGAAAAGCTGAGCAAAAGGTATATGGGAATTCTCTGTACCAACTCTGCAGCTTTTCTGTAAATCTAAAATTATTGCAAAGAAAAATGTTTTTGCAAAAATTAAGAAAATACAAAAGACAAGACCATTGTACTAGATCACCTCTGAGTCATAGCATTTGATAGAATTTCCTGGGTACTTTCCACTTGGGAATGTTTAGCCAGGGGCCAGAGGAAATTTGCCTCTCTGTTCCATTAATAGATAAAATAAAGAAAGGATAAAAAAAGAAACATAAGAAGTTGATTAAATTCTCCAGTTTATAAAAACTATGAAGAGCCTGCACTATTAACAACTGTGCACAATTTAATAAATCCAGTGATGCTACCATCAGCTGCCAGTTCTGTTGTTGAAAATTTCTCTAAGTAGTCATAAAAACCACACGTCTTACATCTTTTGCTAAAATATCCAACTTGACCAGGAAAATGTAGTGTACCACCCCTGGTGAATAGTCACTGGGATAAATCATTTGAGACAATCAGAAGCTCCATTATGCATTTGCCTGAAAAATTGGCCTCTTCGGTGAATATTTCTGATGCATTTCTCAGGTCTGTTTCCCTGCAACTCACCATTCAGGTGAATCAGCAGAGACAGCAAATGGAGACAGCAAACAAAGGAGGTGAAATGTGATTACTGAGAAGTAAAATCAAGGGCGGTGTCTTCTCCAACGCAGGGGGACTTTCTTTCCTCACGAGTTGCACTGGGACCCACAACTCTTCAAAGCAGTTGGCATGTAATAACTGCGTATTTATTAAACACCTGCCTCTGAAATTCAAAGAAATAACCCCCACCACGGGCCAGCACTGTGCAATCATTATTTTTCCTACTAACCCTACAGAATAGGCATTATTATCATCACCGCTAGACGTGAAGAGATTAGGACTCAGAATCATGATGTCACCTTGTTAACTGGGCACTGAATCTAGATTCCCCTGGCTTCAGACGTCAAGCATTTCCCCAGACACAACACTGCTTATTCACAGGGAGTAGATCGCTGCTAACCGCGCAACACAGCACACAGCCTGCACACTGCACCCCCGCACAACAAAGGAGAGCCCGAAGGTCATGGTTCAAATAAATCTTTTTTTTTTTTTTTAAATGGGAGATCAGTTAAACCACATTTGGTTATTCCTTGACTCCAATCTTCTCTATTTTTTTCTTTGAAAGGTATGTTCTCCGTTCCACGTAAACATTGGAAGGAAGTGAGAATTCTCAACGGCAGAGACACCTGTTCCTGATCAAGTCCAGGGAAATATCTTTTTAACTTTTTCCTCCACTCAAGTCACAAGAACCTGCTTTCTTCTTTTCAAAAACAGTAACCACAACAAAAAAGTATGTACGTTATATGAGAGAATAGTCTCTTGAGCAGACGCACAAACAGCAGGTTCAGTGTAAACCTACAGCAGCTTCTCCCAAAAGACACATTAAACACATTTACAAAGGTGTAGGGAGAAGCTTGGTAAACAGAAGCCTGCACAGCAGAAAGCCTCGGAGTCACAACCCTATGAATACATTCCAGAAATGAAAACAAAATTTGAACAGGTAGAGGGGGCACTGGGTGACCGAACTTTGACTCTATTTTTTTATATATATATAAATATTTTGGATTTGTAGATGATATATAATATAAAAAGGCATACAATATAAAAAGACATGTATATATATATATGTACATTTTTTAAGAGATTTTATTTATTTATTTGAGAGAGAGAGAGCACAAGCAGGGGGAGCTGCAGAGGGAGAGGGAAAAGCAGACTCCCCGCTGAGCAGGGAGCCTGATACCTGGCTCCATCCCAGGACCCTGGGATCATAACCAGAGCCGAAGGCAGATGCTTAACCAACTGAGCCACCCAGGTGCTCTTATATATACATTTTTATATTTTGGATTTGTGTATCTTTATCTCTATATATACATAAATATGGAATTATAGATAGGAAATATACAATTATATTTATGTATCATATATAATAAATCCAAAGTTTAAAATAAGGCATGTTGTCTTAAATAATAATTTTTTTAAATGAATCCACAGTCTCACTTTTCTTTTTTGACTTGGAAGTCAAGGGTAGGGGCAATCCCCTGACTGGATGAGGGTACCTCTTCAGGACAATGGTATATAACTGGGTGGAAGTTCTGACTCCTTTGAGAATATGATGGAAGCTATAAAGCATCTTCTGTGAAAATTAATACATACCCGTCAATATGGGTGTTCTGTCTGAGATGTCCATGGTCACGTGGTGACCATCCCTATGGAGATCCCAGGGGCTTCCCACACCTGCCATGTTCGCTAATTAAACTTAGAGAAAGAGATTCATAAGCCATCAGGAGTTCTAAAAAATAGCCCATGAATCCTTTGTTAAAGGAGGTTTGAGTTTTATCTATGTGCACATATGGGGTTGATTTCTCTGCCTTCTGATTTCTAGGTAATATTCCAAGAACACATGCCCCAGAATAACTGAAGTCAGGCAAACAATGAAAGACCAGAGCAGGAGACCAAGCACTCTTAGGCTTTGGTGCATTCACAAAGGTTCCCAAAGCTCAGAGTCTGACGAACATCAGCCAAACCTTTAAGGCCAAATAGTCTGGTTCACAGAAACATGGCCAGGGGAGCCAGAATGTTGCCCTGGCCCTCTCCAGGTCCTCTCCAGAGCAGAATGGAAACAGGTAGAATATGGTCTTGGAGCTGGGATGTTGAAATCAATGTGCTGATCCCAAATAACAGAATGGAGTTGTATCATGTGCACATTTCACTTGCATTAACTCAACTGCACCAACAAGGAAATTAGGAGGAAAAAGCATAAGTAAGGGCAACAGAAAGAGTGAATAGCTTAAATAATGCAGGCTATGAGGCCAGTCCATTCAATGAACACATGCCAAAAGGCAGTGGATGCAAGGCTGTTGGAAAAACCTAGAAGAGTAAGAACCTGTGAAGGATTTTAGGGATTTCTTGGCCCCTGACAAGGAAGCAAGCCCATTGTTCATCTAGACCAATGAGTGTTGAAGAAAGGCAAAGAGAAATTAGGGACCAAGGCCACAAAGAAACATTAGCCAGCACAGGATGAGATAAACATATGGAATCATCTGCAAAAGATAGAAAAACCTAGATATCATGTTTGGTAGTGGAGGGGGATAGGCGATGAGTACCCTCTCTCATAGAAATGGCCTATGCAATAGTCAGTCTTGGCAGAAAAATAAAAAGGAAAACAAAAGTATGTGTCAACAAAGAAGTATGGCCAGAGACCCAGAGTCACTAGCTGGTTGTTCTTGAGTCAGGCTGGTACATGGCTGGACTACACATTTGTTCCCAGGTTTTGTCACTGAGAGATATTTGAAGCACTGAGTAAATAGAATGGAGAAGACATCACACCTGACCTTGAGCAAGAGAAACGGAGCAGGGAAGTCACTGTCATGGGAAACACTAGACTGAGCCCCTCAGGTATCCATGAGTGTGTGAAAAGCACTTGGTCCACATGACCTCCTGCCCATTACCATCACCGACTGAGCCCCAGTGATGAAAGACTGGGGTCACAGCCCATGGGGGAAAAATTTAAGCCTGAGCTAACATTTCATTTCTTAACTCTCCCCAGGAGTTACTTACCAGAGTGTTCCATGGGCCTCTGCACTTGTCATCCACAATTAAACCTCAAAGAAAATCCATCCCACGAGAGTCACAGTACATGAAGAGGCCATTTCATGGACTCCCAGAGCAAGTGGAAATTACGTTGGCAAAGATCAAATGCAATTCAGGGGCGTTTTCTAAAGGTGAGAAGGGGTAAAGAATCCCTCCTTATCATTGTGACCTACCTTAGAGTTGGCAGAAATGGATCATATTGGCAGGTACATTTGTCTATAAAATTCTATTTTTATTTTCTGC
This sequence comes from Eumetopias jubatus, assembly GCF_037043125.1. Classification (NCBI taxonomy): domain Eukaryota; kingdom Metazoa; phylum Chordata; class Mammalia; order Carnivora; family Otariidae; genus Eumetopias; species Eumetopias jubatus. The sequence goes on from NW_028274813.1 coordinate 127,960,985, forward strand.
AAAATTGCTAGAAAAAGTTATCACTCTCACTCATGTGGTACTTTCCAGTTTACGATATGCCTTAATACATATTGTTTCATGCCATGGTTGGGGCGAGGAGCCTGTGGCTCAGGACATTTGGTGACTTGCCAAGGTCCAGACCTGGAATGGGAATGCCTGTTTGGTTGCAAAAGTGAGGAACACAATTGAGCCACTAACAATGTCTTGTACTGAGCTACAAAGGAAAAGAAATAACTGTTTGGTTGTCTATTTTCTCAGGATAGCAACTTGCAAGGTTCTAAAAAACCAGCGAGGCTCTTAGGGCACTGGCTTCTCAAATTCCATCACTAACCCAGGATGAGTGGATGCCCAATTTTACAGGCTTCCCTGGAAATAACACTGGCTCCCCACTCTTGCCTATACCCTTGCAATTCAGGGCTGTTATTCTGTTATTTTAGATTCCCTTCCTCCCTATATTTATTATAAAGTCCTTCCAATTCTTAAGACTCTAACTATGTGTGAGTGCAAATGCAGGAGGCATTTGTCATGCACATAACCTTCTGCATGGCTATACCTTCCTCTGGACGATGTCACAAATGTGTGTTAGTCTTCCAGTACCTTTGTAATGAGAATTTTCTCATTATAGAAAACCAAACATGACAGAAGATGGCTTATTTTGCATATAATTTAGGCAGCCTTTTATTTATTCTTGTATAATTGTAATAATGTCTCTGGAACTCAATATTATATCCAAACCTCCAGATCCCTAATGCAGTTGAAAATAAAACAGAAGGAACAACTTCAATTTTAAAGAGGAAAACAAGTGCTGAGCTCATAGAAGGTAATTATAACTCCAGGAAAGTCTCAAGAAGTTTCATGCACCAATGCTTCTCAAAATGGGCCCTCTTCTCCCTTCCGAATCAAAACTAAATCCAGTCTGCTCTCCGATAGCTAGAGAGAGGACAGATTTCTACCTATGAATAAGGCTATCGGGGTGAAATTTTCAAAGTATTCATTTTCCACATGATGGAACATTAGGCACACATTCAAATGAAGTTTTCAAATCATTTGTGATGTCATGGGAAGCAAACAAAGATTAGACTATCTATGTTCTGTAATCTCATTGATACAAAATATGTAATATAAAATATACTTTAAGTGGCTGGGAAGAAGCACATGAAATGTTTATTATTAATGATCTTGGAGTTATGCAACGATGACTGACTCTTGTGTTCTTTTTTTTCTTCTCTTAGGTTTCTACAGTGGTCATATATTGCTTTTTTTTTCTTTAAAAAAAGTATTTGTTGGGCGCCTGGGTGGCTCAGTTGGTTAAGTGACTGCCTTCGGCTCAGGTCATGATCCTGGAGTCCCAGGATCGAGTCCCACATCGGGCTCCCTGCTGAGCAGGGAGTCTGCTTCTCCCTCTGACCCTCCCCCCTCTCAGGTGCTCTCTCTCTCTCTCATTCTCTCTCTCTCAAATAAATAAATAAATAAATAAAATCTTTAAAATAAAAATAAAAAAAGTATTTGTTCTTTAAGCAGCCCTTCCCATTTTAGAGCAATGATGTGTCAGTTGGCACTCCTGTGATGAACTATTTCCATAGTCAGCTCATCCTACACTCAGGACTTACTCTAGATGCTCTACCAGCCCCTCTTCCTTTCCCACCCTGTGCGCTCTTCCTAGGCAGGCTTGTCAACTCCAAGGGCTTCTATTACAATCTGTGTACTGATGATTTCCAAATCTATGTCCACATTCCAGAACTTTCCTCTGAACTCTAAACCTGTGTGTGCGGTTTCCCATTTGGCACGTCCACCATGATCACTCACTGGCAACTTAAACTCAGTGTGTGCAAATCAGAACTCAGGGCCCTTGCTCCATGCCCAGCCCCCTTCCACTTTCCCATGTCAGTGAGTGTCGCCCCCATCTCCATCATTACATAAGCCAGGAACCTGGCTTGCTGTCTCCCTTTCCATCATACAGCATATATCTGATACATTAGCCAGTCCTAATGCTTCTTCTTACAAAATGTCTCTCAACCTATCTGCTTTGCTCCGTTTTTTAGGGCCATTCCACTGGGTGAAGGCATGACCTCTCCCCTGGAGCACTGCAACATTTCCAAGTTGGTTTTTCTGTGTCTACTCTTGCCTTTTTCCAGTCAAGTTTATCACTTTGAAAACACGAATTTGGTCATGTATTGCCCCAAACTTTAAATCCTTCAATTCTTCTCTCTTCTTTTAAGATGAGATGTAAAATGTCGGTCAAAGCCTACAGGACTCTCAACAATATATCCACTTCATTTTTCATCATCCTCATTTGGTTCTGCCCTTCCCTTTGATCTCTGTGGTCTGACATTATGGAGGGAAAACCCCACAGAATTTGAAAACAAGGCTTCACCTTTTATAAAAACTGCACTGCAGGAAAGAAGAAGGAGAAGTCCTACCTGTTAAGGGTCAAGGACAACCTCAACCCATCATCAAAGTGACAGGCTTTCTTTTTGATCTGGGTACAACAAACAATCCCTCCAAGACTTGCCCTATAGTCAGCGAAGGAGAGGACCTTGTGATGCTCAGGTAGGGAAGAAGAGACAGGTGATGCTCACCAGGGAGTGAAAGGTGATCCTTGACGTAAGTTGTCAAACAGCGAAAGGCTATTTATATAGGGGCTCTGAGAACATGTATTTAAAGAAAGTATTTGTCCAGTACAGCACTTACGATCCTTAAGGGATTACAGTATTTGTCCAGGAGAGTGAGGCATTTAAGCTCTGTACAGGATTCAAGATGTTTGCTCAAGGCAGTCAAACATTAAGGATCTCTTTGGCTGATATTTGCAGAGAATGAATCAAGAATATCTGTTCATCATGGAGAGGCTGATTTCCTCATCCTCAACAGCAACTTTCATTCCATGCCTTGAGGAAGGAAAAGAGTGCCCTTCCTCCTCAGCTCGATTTCACATACTGTCCACTCTATTTGAAACACTCTTCTCCTTCCCTCCTCCCCTTCTCCAGGATAATTCCTATTCTTCCTGGGGATCTCACTTCAACATCACATCCTCTGTGACAGCTGCCCTGCTTAACTGATCATCAGCTGTGAAATGATTAACTACTTCCCTGATTAACTCTTCTAGAGCTCCTGACATGTTGTTCAAGTACTTAATTAATTGACTGATTCATGTTAGCATCTAAGCTCCAGAATATGGCCATCAGACTCATCATCATCGCCCCCACTCTCAGCACGGGATCTTACACATTTTAGAAATATTTGTTGAAAGAGTAAATTAATTCTTTGTGTCATTTAATATTCATTTACAAAATAGTAACTCCCTTGACACAAGGATGTTATCGTATTTCTCTTTGTACCTCCTCATATATGATTTCCTTGGCCCACAGTAAATCTTCAATGAATGTTTTTATACATACCTAAATAAGTAAATAAAAAGGGAGGAAAATACATAATAGTTTCTTTTATCACACCCTTATGAGATGTAGCAAAAATCTTAAATTTTTGGTTGCAGGATCCTTTCATTATTTAAATTCATTTAGGACCTCAAAGAGCCATTTAGCTAATATGCACACACAGACACATTTACATATATACATATATATTTTCATATGTACATTTTATGTATATACATATGTGTGTTTATCAACTAAGAATTAAAACTGAAAAACTTTTTAAAATATCAACTTCATAATTTCTTAAAATAACAAACTCATTACATGTTAATAAAAATACCACATTTTTATGAAATGTTGCAGGATCCTTTCATTATTTAAATTCATTTAGGACCTCAAAGAGCCATTTAGCTAATATGCACACACAGACACATTTACATATATACATATATATTTTCATATGTACATTTTATATATATACATATGTGTGTTTATCAACTAAGAATTAAAACTGAAAAACTTTTTAAAATATCAACTTCATAATTTCTTAAAATAACAAACTCATTACATGTTAATAAAAATACCACAATTTTATGAAAAATATTTATGAAAAATTAAAGAATATGTTTTATGAAAAAATATTAAAATAACAAACTCATTACATGTTAATAAAAATACCACATTTTATGAAAAATACCACATTTTTATGAAAAATATCAACTTCATAATTTCTTAAAATAACAAACTCATTACATGTTAATAAAAATACCACATTTTATGAAAAATATGTAAAAATAAAAATACCACATTTTTATGAAAAATATCCAAACCCAAAACAAAGATTTAGTTAGAAGAATGGCATTATTTTGCATTTAAAAAAATCTCTTTAATGTCCAGTTTAAAGAAGACAATTAGCAGAATTCTCATACCTGCAGTCTGCTGCAATACGTTGGTTTGTTTAAAGCATATGAAGAAAATCTGGCACCATATAGCTATGTAGGTGGGAGAGATTTTAATAGCCTTTTTCAATAATTGTGGATATTCTTCTTTACTACTACACCAACACTCAACAAGTGACAATTTCTTAAATATTAGTTGCAATATAGAATTTGAAACATTATTAATGAACTTTTAAAATATACTGTTACATTAAAATCTATCAATTTATTTTGTACTTTGAATAGATATTCAGCTCATGCATGTCTTTGTAACATGGTGTAGAAATCATTTGGAAAATATTAATTCACTGAGTTATGCTGATCCTCTAAGTGTCCTATTTCATTATACAATATGCAAAATTACATAATTAACATTACTACCAGTCTCATCAAAAAAGTTATTACTGGAAAGCTGTCAAGCTCATGATGGCAAATACAAATTTTCCAGAAGTCTGATTTTCACCTGAAACCTTAAATTTCATTATTGGCAACAAAAATTCAGTTGTTTTACTTAACGTATACTAAGCTTCATATATGTTTAGAAAAATGTATTCTAAATAACCAAGTCCAGACAACCAGAGTTTATCTATCAGTCATTGTTTCAAGCAAAACTGCCATTTTATTTTTTTTTAAATGGCTACTTTAGCTCTTAACTTTGATAATTATACAAGTGCTTTCCCCCTAGAAAAGCATCAGGCTCCGTATGCAGCAGAACTGTTTTATGTGTGCTTGCCTTTTTACCGTGCCATACTCGAGGGGGGATTTCAGTAGCTGGCTCTTAAGAGGTGTCCACTGGCAACCAATATTCCATCCTGGAGTTCAGCCCTCATCCCCTGTTGACTCAGATGCAAAATTATGCTTTCCAATACCTCCATCTTCCAGACAATGCCATCAAATTCTACATCTATGAATTATACCTCTAAACCTAGGTGATGGTATTGTTATCATTATCCCTATAGGCATGCCTTGTTGTTCACAAGGGGGACTAAGCAAGAGAGGCCAGTTAGGAAAAAACAAAACAAAACCAACTCAAATTCCAAGTCCTCTTGCTGGTGAGTGGGACTATTCCTTCCATATTCATCAAGAGCACATGGAAGTAGGAAAAAGAAAGCTGAACAACCACCTCCGGGATGTCTGGGGATCAGGGAGGATGATGCTGGTACAGAAGAGAAGTAATCAGAGAGCAAGAGTCTGGAGAGGAGGCTTGAAGATGGCATGGAGACTGGGGATCATTTTCTTCCCCATTAAATAATTATAAGGGTTTCCAAAAACACTTACCTCATTGATGCAGTGATTTAGCCAAGAAGTGCAAAACCACTGTCATTAGGGAACAAGTAAATGGTTCAGGAAATTAATAATAGAGCAACCACCAGGAGCCAGAGAGCCCCCTCTGTCCCCAGAAAAGCAAAGTTTCTCCTCCTCATTCCTCCTCCACTGGTTGTCCTTTTCACTGTCAACAAGTGCTTGAAAACATTCCTGAGCATTTTGAGATTAGGTTTTGGAGAGATGGTTAGCCTTGAAATGTATTTTAGAAATTCAGTGTTTGCTGTATATCTTCTCTGTTAATTAAACCTCTGTTAAGAGTAGCTTCAAGGGGATAAACCATTAGAAGGAGGGATGTCTTAGTTTTGGGGACCTAATGAAAGAGGCTACTCAAGTGAAAATTCTTCCAACAACATCATTTCTATGATTTTCTTTGTTTTACCAAGCAAAAGTAGAATTCAATGCAGCTCTGCATCCTTGGACAAGTTACTTAACCTCTCTGAGCCTGTTTTCTCCTTTGTAAAATAAGGATAATAATAGTATTTATTTACAAAGACAGCTATGAGGGTTAAATAAGATATTGCACAAAGGTATTTAACACTGTTTGGGACATACTAACACATAATAAATAGTGGCAGGGGTGATGGTGGTGGCAGTGGCCATGGCAGAAGTGGTGGTGGTGGTGGTGGTGGTAGTGACTCCGGTGGTAATGAAGATCTTAGTGGTGGCGTGGCAGTGGGGGTGAGAATGGTAGTGGAGGTGGTGGCAGCAGTAGTGATGGCCGTAACTGTTGTGATGATGGAGATGGTGATGGCGGTGGTAGTGGCAATGCTGGAGGTGGAGGGGGTCATGTTGGTGGTAGAAGTGCTCGTGGTGCTGGAGCTGATGGAAGTGGAAATGGTGGTGATAGAGGTGATGATGGTGGTGGTTGAGGTGATGGAGGTGATGGTGGGGGAAGATGACAGTGATGGTAGTAGAGGTGGTGGTGGAGGTGGAGGTGGTGATGGAGGTGGTGTGATGGTGGAGGTGGTGGCAGAGGTGATGGAGGTGATAGTGGGGAAAGATGACAGCAATGGTGGTGAAGGTGATGGTGGAGGTGGTGATGGAGGTGGAGGTGATGGTAGTGGAGGTGGCACGATGGTGTAGGTGGTGGTAGAGGTGATAGAGGTGATGGTGGTGGAGGTAGAGGTGATGGTGGAGGTTGAGGTGGTAGTAAAGGTGATGGAGGAAGTGGTGGAGGCAATGGTGGTGGCTGCACTGTATTTAATTCTTAAAGCCGGGGTGGTTACCTCAGAGGGAATATAGCCCTAACTAGCTTGGTCATCAGAGTTGATCAGGTCTCTGCAAAGGCATTCTCTTAATACATGAGAAGTGTGGAAAACCATCTCTTCATGTAGGACTTCATTAGTTTTCTAGCCCTGCACCTGACATCATGTTCTCCACTCATGACCCTCCCTATGGCTGCAGAAAGTTGAGTAGAGGAACTAAGATCACTGAAGATGAAACCCGTTTACTGGAGGAGCTTAACTTGATAGAGGCTTAAAAGATCAGTTTAAGTCTTTTTCCTTCTGCCCCTTCAAACCCATCTTTGTCTTCCATTCCTGGATAAAATCTCAAGACAGGATTTTCTGTTTTTAAGTTACGTTTTTAGGGATGCCTGGATGATGCAATGGGTGAAGCACCTGACTTTTGTTTTTGGCTCAGGTCTGATCTTGGGGTCCTAAGATGGCGCCCTGCATTGGGCTCTGCACTCAGTGGGAGTCTGCTTGAGATTCTCTCCCTCTCCCTCAGTTCCTTCCCCCCACCCTGCTCTCTCTCTCTCTCTCAAATAAATAAAAAAAAATTTTTTAAGATTGATTTATTTATTTGAGGGGGAGAGAAAGGCAGAGGGAGAGGGACAAGCAGACTTCCTACTGAGTGCAGAGCCCCATGCCCCATGAGATCATGACCTGAGCCAAAACCAAGAGCTGGATGCTCAACTGACTGAGCCACCCAGGAGCCCCATAAATTGTTATTTTAGATAATAAATAATCCCTTGGTTTTGGCAACAAAATGTTGGATCCAATGTAATAATTGCCTAATTTTAGTGGAGTAAAGTACAATAATCACAACACCGTAAATTCCTCACCCAGTGCAAGCTTATTTCGAGCTGAATGCCTGGTATCCTCATACTAGGCAGGGCCAAGAGGGTGGGTGGATTAGGGGAAAAGGGAAGTGTCTTCCACACTGATAAGTTGTCATCTGGGCCAGTCCCTCTGGATGGAAGGTGGATGGTACACATTTGCTGGGTTTGCCCTTGTAGGCACTTTTACAAGGTCCTTGCAGATTCACCACACTTACCATACACACTCAGTGCACACACACACACACACACACCATACTCATACACCACACAGACACACCACACACAAATACCATACATATTACCCACACCATACACACACACACGCGCACTACATACACACCACATTCACATACTGCATTCATACACCACACCCACATAGCACACACACCACACACTCACATAGCACACTGCACTCACTCGCACACACTCACCACACCACTGAGAGCAGCTTTCTCAGCACAAGCAAGACTTCTCTCCTCAGGCTCTGGACATGTGATGGCTCACCTCTCTTGTGGGATCACATTTTCCCTCCAGAATGTCTTCTTGGGTCCCTTCACCAAGTTCCCATCTGGTCCCTAGAGAACATTCACACCTTTGCTCTTTATAGTAAGACGATTACAGCATCAGTCACAGACACTCCTCTTTGGAGTCTCTTGATGATGATAAGACTCATGTTTCTGTGGGCTCCAGATGCCAGTGGGCTCATGTGGACTCTCTGGGTGGGCCCATCACAGTGCTCTCACTTGACTTAGGGTGACCCAGAAACCCCCTCCACCCACCCAGGGGACAGAGGGTGGAGCACAGCCCCTCCTTCCTCCCTTGAGCCTGGAAGTGCCTGCCCAGGGCCAAGCACCTATTGTGCTGTTCTAAGGCTTTAGGCCCTGCTGAAAGCCTCAGACAGACTGAGTGACATTTTAACACACTCCCACGATAGGGTTGAAGTGCTGGCAAATAGGGACGGAACAACAACAAAAAAATTATGAACATATCGGTCCAGGAAAACAAACACAAAGAGAAGACCATATTAATAAGAAAATACCCCACATTTGCTGAGCAAAGCTTTTCCATGTATTGTTATATGCTTTTCAAAGACTAGGCAATGGGAATGGGGGTCACAGTGATAACCTAACATTTGGATAACATGGCAAAGTTTACAAAGAGCTTTCTCACATACTGTCCCATTGGGTTCTCATAAAAAGCCTGTGAGGTTGGTGCTGTTCGTCACATTTTACAGAAGAAGAGTCAGGGTCAGGAGTGGCAAAGGGAGTGAATCTTACAAGCTAACCCACATTAAGTGAGACCTGCTGCCTAGGATAGGGCTATCAAAGTATAGTCCAAGTGCAAGAAGTAGGAAATAAGCATTCAGACACTCGTCTAGCAATTTAATGTTGCCATAACATCTTAGTGTATGATCAGTGGACTTGATTCATGGGGCAGGGTATGGACCACACCAGGTATTATCAAACTCACATGGCAAGGCTCATGTGGCATGAGCTATGTACTAGCCATGGGCAGTAGCACAGCATTTCCAGTCTGCTACGAGTTGGAAATTAAAGAGAAAAAAACCTGGCTCTTCACAATGGATAATTTGAAAAAAATCATGCCCTACACAGAGTAGTGCATGTAGAAGCATCCAAAGCCCAGGCAATAATGCTGTGGTTGATTAATGATGTCTGCCATGAGCATGGAGGTGGGAGCCAGGGAGCCACACTATGCCCTCTCTGCTAGGTCACGGGGTCCTAGAATAGTAGAACATGCCTAGATTTTGAAAAGATACATATTTGCGGTAAAGGAAGCTAAATGTGACATTGATAAACCTGATTACAGAAACACCTTCTGTTTTCAAAACTTCAAAGACATTTCACACATACTACCTCATTGTTGCTTGGGTTGAGCCTGATAAGAAGACAAAGAAAAGAGTATTAATCCTGTGTTGCAGAGAGGAAAACTGTGAGGCAGAATTTCTAAGTTCCTGCCGATAAGCACAGAGCTGGTGAGTGGTGGTGGGGGGACTGGAGCCCAGGACCCCTGCATGTCAGCCACCACCACCTCAGACTGCCATCCTGCCCATGTGCCAGTGAATTAAAGTGATGTACAGGAAAGCTCTGAGCACAACAAAAATGTCATATAATAGCAGTTTTGTTACAGAAAAGTTGAGATAATTTCATGGATGACATTCCAAGATGGCTTTTAGATTGACATCACAGAAGACAGGCCGCCCTGGTAATAAAAAACAATTGCCATATTCAAACAAATATCTTGGCTGGAAAGGAACATGGGTTCAAGCTCAAGATGACAATTTCTCCCTTCATTTGATATCTCAGGACTTGTTCCAGGTAGGGCCACTTGCGTGTTATTGTAAATAGGTCAGTGAAAATTTTCTTCTGTCTAGCAAACGGCTATCAATTATTTGCCGTGTGTTGGAGACTCCACTAGGCACTAAGGGTGCAGACAAGAACAGAAGTGAAAGATGCCAGGCAAATGTTTACAGTTAGCTGTCTCACGTGTAATGCTAATAAATATGTAGGAGATTCAGAACTGCTTCCAAGGAGGGAGTGATTCATTGTACTCGTGGAGAGAATAAGGAAAACAGACTAGGAAAAGGATTCACAAAGGAGATGACCCCGCTGGTGGCATGTTTCGAAGGGTGGATAAGCAGACAATCCAAGAAAGGGTGTTCAGACAAAAGGAACAGCATAGCAAAGGCACAGAGGCTCTAAAACCACATGATGGGTTTGGAGAAATACAGATGATTTTATGCATCATGTGCGTGTGTGTGTGTTCATCATGGTAAATATATATACAAAGTATATACAACATAAAACTTGCCATTTAAAGTACACAGTTCAGTGACATTAAGTACATACACACTGTTGGAGCCATCTGGAGATGGATGGTTGGACACATCTGCTTTTTTCAAAGATCTGTAACCGGGGGGAGGAAATCAAGATTTGACCTTCACCATGCAGTTTTTAAGAGACACTCATTTGTTGTTTACGTGAGAGGTAAACACTTTGCCTTATTGAAACGAGCCCAACACTTAACCTGGCAAAGACTTTAGTTTCTTCTTTGATAACTCAAGGATACTAACAGAACCTGCCTCACTGGATTGTTGTAAAGGCTCACCATTGTAGAGTGGTTAGAACAGTGTTAGCACAGAGTAAATGCTTCCCATTTTATTGTTGTTGATGACGATGATTGGTGGTGGTGATGGTGGTGGTGATGGTGATTTCCACTTGTCTTGGTCCCTCACCCCCCACTGCCACACCCTGGCTTCTCAGACCAAACATGGAATGAAAGTGCAATCATTAGATTACGATATAACAGTGTGGAGTACAGAGTATTGAGTGAAACCACTAAAGACTTCTGTGCTTCGTGTCTCAGGGGCAGGGGGTGGATGAACTGCGGGTCAGAGGTTGTGGATGCGCTGAGGGCAGTGTCTTCTCTCAGAAACCACGCCAGCACCTCCAACCACTTATGCAAATACAGTCGGTGTCGTTGTTCACAGATTCCAATTTGGGAATTCCCCTACTCGCTGAAATGTATTTGTAACTCAGAGTCAGTACTCATGGCACTTCCATGGTCATTTGCAGACACGCAAGGAGCGGCAAAATATTCAAGTGGCCAAGGCACACACCACTCCCAGCTAGGTTGAAACAAGGTGCCCCTCTGCCTTCTTGTATCAGCTCGCATTCTATAAACAAGTGCCCTTTTCACGGTCTACTTAGTGGCACGTTTTTCACATTTCCGTGCTTTTGGTTGGCGATGTTACTGTTTAAAGTGGCCCTCAGGCATAGTGCTGAAGCGCTGTCTCAAACTCCGAAGTGCAAGAAGGCTGTGATGTGCCTGACGGAGTCAATAGGTGTGTTAAATAAGCTCTGTTCAGCCGTGAGTGATGGTGCTGTTGGCCGTGAGCTCCATGTTAACGAGTCAACAACATCTATTAAATGAAGTGTCCCTACACAGAAACAGATGGAAAAACAAGCTTATGGATTGATGGATTGATGAAAAGGTGACCAGAGGCTCACAGGAACCCAACCCCGCTCTTCCCCTAGAAACAATGGTTCAGAATTTGCTATTTCCGTGTTTGCGGGGACTTTTACGAACATAACTACCCCGAATTACAGGAATTGGCCACACAAGGAAGAGAAGGGCCCAGGGAGGTCCACGGTGTATAACCACATTGGTGGAGAGAAGAGTACAAGGACAATAAACCTCCTCCTGGGGGCCACGTCCTGGCGGAGGAAGAAAGGCCTTCTGCTCTTTTGTTTCCTGACCCAAGCAAGACAGGAGAGATTCCCACAGTGGCTTGGGCACAAGAAGTCTCCATAACTAGTAAAATAAAGGTTTCTGAGAACAGATTTTTGGGTTTGGGGTTGTGGCACATGAACTTGCCTTTCCAGAAACCTGCCTGTGTAGACTCAAAATGGCTTAAATTCCAATTTCCCTTTCTCCTAGAACTGTAGTGTAACTGGAGAAATGAGTCCACTCCTTTCCTGGCCAGACCACCCTGTGTCTTTCCTTCTGAGTAGTACTCAGAGAGATATGAAAATGTCCCAAAGATGACTGCTTTGTATCTGTCCTGGCAGATGAGGACATCCACCTCTGGGATTATACCAAGCCCTACCCAGATCCAGAGTAATGAGATCCTGAGTTTGCACAATTAAAAAACATGTTGCTCCCCTCGCCTCTGTGGGTCACATCTAGAGGTAAGTAGGAGGCATCTGGTATCAAGATGACATTCTGGAGGGGATGCCAGGAGCTGAAAGGCCTAGCGGAGGTGGTGCTGAGGGAGCCGAGGACAGACACCTCGTTGCTCATCATCTATCTGCAAAGCTGCTATGCAGAGGTGATGCAGGGGTGATGCTAACTACCTGGTGCATTGGAGGAGAGAGCCTTTGAACCACTCAGGGCTGTACTTCCTTAGGGGCTCACCGGCTCTTCTCTCTCCTTCCCTCATCTCTTTCCTTCCTCCTCTGCTTTCTCTGCACCCTTCCTCCCTGTCATCTCTCCATCTGGATCAGCTCAAATGCTCTTTCATACTAATCAATATCACGCCCTTGTTCATGGTGAATGGAATTTAGAGACAGACGTCTTGGGTCTGAGCCTTTCTTTGTCACTCATCAATTGCATACACTTGGTCAGCTCCTTCATCAACTATTGCGTGTCTGCTTGGTTCCAGGCACCACTCTGGGCCCTCGGGCTAGTTCGGGAAATAAGCAGAATAGGCAGCTATCCTCATGAAGCTCAGAGTCTAGCAGGCATAGAAAGACAATAAATGGTAAATGCAGTAATCATGTAAGTTAGGAAATGATAAATGTTAGGGGAGAGAAAACATGGAACAGGATTAAGAGGATGCACACTTCGGTATAAGGGAAGACCACAAGTGGTTAACCACTCCACAACCGCATGCTCCACGGGTAAATATGGGCGATACCCCATAGCTCTCCTCCCCAGGATGCAGTGAGGTGACAGGAACATATAAATCATAAACCGTTAGATGAACACTTACTGTTTGAAGAAGAATCTTCTCATCTGCATGACCCGAAGTTTAAAATAAACTCCTCATTTGGACATGAAACTGATACGGGAGGGAAATTCACATGTGTTGAGCGCCTACCTTGTACCATTTACTGTGTCAGCTCTCTTCTCCAGAGACCTCCTCTTGTCTCCAAGCGGAGCATCATTATCCCAGTTTTGTGGCGGAGAAAAGCAAGGCTCAGAAGTGAAGTAACCTGCCCAAGGTCAGGGCACAGAACTGGGGGGAAATCTAGAGCTGGGCTGAGGATCCATTTCTGCCATTCCGAGACTCTTTCCCCAGGGGATCCAAAGCGTTAACCCGGCTAGATGACCTCTAAAATTCCTCCAATTCCAAGAGTGCTTGGCGTCTCAGTGATTACTCTTCTGGGTGAGGATAATTGGATGACCCAGAGAAAAACACGTCTCTGAAGGAAATGTGTCCCTTAGTTTCTAACAGGAAGGTCATTTCTCAGCAATCCTGGCAGCATAGACCTCAAGGGAAGCTGCCATCAGCAGGCTGGTGGGGGAGGATGGATGGGGGGCTGCAGAAACTTGACTCAAGGGGATTCCTCCACCTTGTGGGGTCCTTGCCCCAAGAAGAAAATAAAAGCATGAGGGATTTTGTTCATACCTACAAGCCTCCTAATAGCAAAATAAGAAGGATGGGCCACAGCTGAAGAAGCAGCTTCTGACAGGGAGATAATTATTGGAAGGCAGAAAGCTTCTTTCTTTAAAGACAGAGTACTGCATGCACAGTTGAAAGTACAAGGTGGCTTAGGAGAGAAAAAAAAAATATATATATATAGATATAGATTTTTTTTTCCAGGTTCCGAGCTTGTGCACAGAAAGAATTGGCAGGCATATTAAATACTGCTCACCAAAAAGTTGACCAGGAAAAATGTTTTTTTCATGACATTTTTCCCAGTGTTTGAGGTTTTGAGATATTAAATCACTTAATATTATAGATAACGTAGTGTTTTTTTGGCCATTATCTTGTGTCTGATCCCTGCCAGGTTATGAATAAAGATAGTCTGATTTACATATTTATTAGCTACATTTTACAAGAAAATAGCAGCCCTGCGTCTCCCATGGTCCATAATCTGCACTGACTGGGCAAGGACATTTAAAATAAGTCCCTGTCACAAATTCTCATTTTATACTTGTCACAGTAATAGCTGTGCATAAAATTATAATAGGGAGACCCTCCCAAGTCTGTGCTGAATATCAAGTTTAAATGCAATGAGGTCATTTGGTGAGTCTGTGACCCTTCTAATTACGTAAGGGAGTTACTGATACCCCTGAATCCCCACCTTGGGAACACTGTGGCCTGGATCAACTCACAAAACAAAGGTTCAGATTATGACATGCTCTGTCTGGAGGAAGTGACACCAGTGCCCTTTGCAGAAAGGCCTCTCACCTCGAGGAGGCATTAAATGGAGTGCCCTGTGTCTGGGGCCCTAACATCTATGATAGTTTGTCTAGAACCACTCAAACCACTTGAACAGCCCTACAGACTTCCAATCATTCTGGGGACACAGGCTCCTTCAACCAGAAAGCACTGACCACAATTAGTCTCTTAGTCCGATTTCCCTTATCTTGTACAAAAATATGTGTATGTAAAATTTTAACAAGGATTTCTCTTCTCAGACATAGAAGCACCTGCCAAGTAGAAATGATTTGGCAAGGAAGTACAGGCATCTTGATTGAAGAGGGGTCTGTGAAGGTAGAGCTGGGCTGGTCCACTGAAACCTGTGGTATCTTTTTTATTTCCTACAGCAGAGATGCTCACCCATGTTGGGGGTTGATGAACAGCCCGCCGCCCCCCGCCCCGCAGGTGGGCACAGGAGAATAAGATTGTGAATGAATCAACATTTTCATTTTCTGACTACACCTTTGGGTTTAATAAAATTTGTAACTACTGACGTCATCAAACGATGATTTATGTTAGGGACATGGTCTGCACTGGACCCACATTTACTATGAAAAAGGAAATCTCTTTAAGACGCTGCTGCCTAACTGTTAATCCAACCTCTTGCTCACTTGCTGGTCATGGGAAGGACTATAAACAACATGGACATTTGGCACAGAGCTTCTTTAAAAGAGGCATTTATTCAAGAGCCTGGAAAACAACTTTATACCCATTCCAAGGGCAAACATCTCCTGAGAAGTCACACCAAATGTAATTTGCATCCTTATCAAAGGAGGCCATCATGAGGCCGCTTTAGAGATTTGCTGACCACTCAGAGATCCTGTTTCTGGGCCATCAGTCTTCTCTTAGCTGCTTTAGTTAAAGATTTATTCGTTTACTCTGAGATTCATTCATTTACCCAGAGATTTATTCCCATACAGAGAAATGATGAGATACATAATGTACATCTAAAGATCACTGGTTGATGTGCCAGGGGGAAAATGTTGATAGGTAGGAAAGTGCCTTCCTTCTGACAAGTATCCAACAAGTTTTTTCTTTGCTTCAACTATCTTGAAACTGGAATCTTCCAAACTGAGCTTGACTGTCTAAGGTCAGGGACTTCCTACAGACATGTGGCTCTTGTGGAAAATAAGATGGATTCTTATCTAATCTCTCCAGGACCTTCTGGGTGCTGGCACACTATTTGGACAATGTGGCTTTCTCCTTGAGTGGTTTAAGCAGAAAGGCTGGCAACTCCTCATGGTAAGAACAAAGCTTTCTCTCCAACACTTAACCTCCCAACCAGAATCAAGACACTTTCAGGAGGGACTTTATGCCCCACTTGACCCATCAGGGATTTCCCTGAGATGTTCCGTTATAGCCTTACAGGGACTCAAGGGATGGAGACCAAGCAATGACCAAAGGGATGCTGCAGGACAAGATGAAGGTGAGCCGGGCATAGGAAAGCTGGCCCTGAGAACAGGAGTGTCCCACTACCTCGGTCTCCCCTCACCCTCTCCTCCCCACCTACCAGGGAAGATTCTCTCCGTGCCAGTTGTCCCCATTCACCCCTCAAAAGAGTCATCAAATAGGCAACTTGGAAATTGTGCATATGGATATGTGTGTGGGGATGAAAGAGAGAAATAACGAATAAAGAAATGAAAGTGATCAAAAAGGCAAAAGATAACAAGCATTAGTGAGGATGTGAAGAAAAGAGAGCCCCTGTGCACTGTTGTTGGGATGTAAATTGTTCAGCCACTACGGAAAACAGTATGGAGATTCCTCAAAATATTAAAAGTAGAACTGCTGTATGATCCAGAATTCTACTTCTGAGTATTTATCCAAAGGAAATGAAAAGAGTACCTCAAGGAGATACCTGCACTCCCAGGTTCTTTGCAGCATTGTTCACAATGGCTAAGATATGGAAAGATGCTAAATGTCCATCAGTGGATGAATGGATAAAGAAAAGTGGCATATATATATACAACGGAATACCATTCAGCCTTAAAACTTAAAAAAGAAAGAAAGAAAAGGAAATCTTGTCATTTGCAACAACATGGATGAAACTGGAGGATATTTTGCTAAGTGCAATAAGCCAGACATAGAGACAGATATTGCATGATCTCACTTATGTGAAGAATCTATAATAGTTAAACCAGTAGAAGCAGAGAGTAGAAAGGTGATTGTGAGGGGCTGGGGGAGGAGGGATCTGGGGAGATGGTGGCCAAAGGGAACAAAGTTTCATTGGTACAAGATGAATGAGTCCTGGAGATCTGATGTACAGTATGGTAACTATAGTTAAAAATACTATATTGTATACTTGAAATTTGCTAAGAGGGTAGATCTTAAGTGTTCTTACTGGAGAAAGAAAAAGAAAGAAAGAAAGAAAGAAAGAAAGGAAGAAAGAAAGAAAGAAAGAAAGAAAGAAAGAAAGAAAGAAAGAGAGAGAGAGAGAGAGAGAAAGAAAGAAAGAGAGAGAGAGAGAGAGAGAGAGAGAAAGAGAGAAAGAAAGAAAGAAAGAAAGAGAGAGAGAAAGAAAGAGAGAAAGAAAGAAAGAAAGAAAGAAAGAGAGAGAGAGAGAAAGAAAGAGAGAGAGAGAAAGAAAGAAAGAAAGAAAGAGAAAGAAAGAGAGACAGAAAGAAAGAAAGAAAGGGAAAGAAAAGGAAGGAAGGAAGGAAGAAAGAGGGAGGAAGAGACAGATAATTATGTGAGACAACAGATATGTTAACTAGTCTAATTATAGTAACTATTTTACAATGTATACATATATCAAAATATCACATTATATACCTTACATGGGTACAATTTTTATTTGTCAATTATACCTCAATAAAGCTGGGAAAAATTAAGGTAACAAATTCTGGTGTACTTACTAAACTGCTGTACCAGGCTCCCTTCAACTTGACTTACCCTGCTCTGATGATGAGCACCACACTCACTGTGGGTAGGTAGCTTCCCTCCAGCTAACAAAAGCCAGGTTCTTCAGGAAAAAGGAAATTCCAGAATGACTGAAAATGTCTAGGCTGAAATCTGTAGATCAACCAATCAGAAGAGAAGAGTAATGTGTACAATCTCTCCCCGTATAAGTTTCCTCAGCATAAAATAAATATACTATTAAATCTGCCCCATGGGATCATCATGAAGATGGAATTAATTCATTCATGAAAATCTTTTAGAACGTGAGTGGTCAATAAGTGCTAGCTAGCATTCATATTATAGCAACACAATACAGAAAAGATAAAAATAGGGTCCTGCATCCAGAAATTTGCCATCCCGGGGGGAGGGGGGGGTTAAAACAAACAGATGGAACTAACAGGACAATTCTTTTTTTTTTTTAAAGATTTTTATTTATTCATGAGAGAGAGAGAGAGAGAGGCAGAGGGAGAAGCAGGCTCCCAAGGAGCAGGGAGCCCGATGCGGGACTTTTTCCCAGGACCCTGGGATTATGACCTGAGCCGAAGGCAGACGCTTAACCATCTGAGCCACCCAGGCGCCCCAAACAAGACAATTCTTATGGCGGAAGTGAGTGCATCTGGGAAGCCTAGGGTTTTCCCACATTTTCTGGAGAGGGAAAAAAAAAAAAAAAACTCCCAGAGAGGGTGGCATTTGACCTAGAATATCAAAGATAAATAGTAGGGGTGTTTTCCACACAATGTAGCATTTTTTTTCCTCCAAGCCAAGGACATAGAATGCGCCAAGGCACACGGAGGCAAAACGATGATGGAGCGGCAGGAAGTGCAAATACTTCAGACCTTGTACTCTAAGGTTGCTCATTATGAGTCAGTGTAAAACGAACCAGTGATATGATTTTTTTTAATGGCCAGAGATTTGAAAACTCAGGGAGGCAAGAACCAATTCACACTTCTTAACTACAGGGAAGTTGATACTATCAGGCTTCTTGTTTAAAGGAAAGCATCAGATGTTTCTGCTCCTGGCTCTTATTTAGTTCCAGAGCAATGGAGTAACACTGTATATATTCTCTGGAAATTATCCTAATTAAGTAAACAATACACAAGATCTGAAACAGATCCTGAGGCAGTGTTACCAATGTGCAATTTAAAGTTGGAAGTACGTTTTTATTTTAAGTAGCCTGTTTGCCAGGTACTGAAAAGCATCATGACCCTCAACCAGACAAAATGTCATTTCCTGCTGTTATTAGTCAAGTGTTCTCCCCGAGAAACAAAACCGTAAGATACCCATATCTGTATCTGTATCACATTCATTTCCCTCTATCTATTAAAGACATTTATTGTAAGGAACAGGTAAATTGGTTCACACAATTATGGAGGCTGATAAGTCCCAAGATCTGCAGTCAGCAAGCTGGAGACCAAGGAGAGTCAGTGAATTGCAGTCTGAATCAGAAGGCCTAAGGAACAGGAGAGCAGATGATGTTGTTTTAGATCGAAAGCCTACAGGCTAGAGACCCAGGAAAAGCCAATGTTTCCATTCCAATCTGAAGGCAGGAGAAAACCAATGCACCAGCTCGAGGGCAGTCAGGCAGAAGAAATTCTCTCTTACTCTAAGGAGGATGACCCTTTTTGTTCCATTCAGGCCTTCAGCTGATTGGATGAGGCCCACCCACAACGTAGAGGCCATGCTTTTTACTCAGTCTACCACTTCAAATGCTAACCTCATCCAGAAACACCCTCCCAAGACATACACAGATTAATGTTTGACCAAATATCTGGGCACCGCGTGGTCCAGCCAAGCTGACACATAAAATTAATCATCCCACTTCATTGGTTTGATATACTACTGTTTGGCATTTGCATTCCATGTGGTGGAGTTTTCTTTGGAAACTTTGTTAATTGCAGTATCAAAGATAATTATTCGACCCCAAACTTGATGCATAAGATTTAAAATCAGGAAAGGCTTCTTCAGAGTTCAGAAGACCCAATTTGCATTTCCTTAACTGCCTAAATTTCTTATAACTCTGCAGCAAAGTAAAATGTGATGGAGGATCAACAGAAGGGGTCCAAATATTTGTAATTTATAACAACAAGCTCTGAGTACTCCCCTCATGAGAGAGGGGGAAATACTCTGACATCAGAGGACTGGACTTGGCCAAGTTTCCAAGGCAGTGAGTGGCTACTCTTTATAAAATATGTGTCATTAAAATCTTGCTCCTAGATAGAGCAGACCTTTACAGTTGCCCACACAGCACAAACTAAAACGATGCTCTGGCAATCCCTTCTCAGACCCGATGTAAACAAGCAATCCTGTTAATTCAGAGCCGGGGTGATTTTTCTCTTGGCCCTTCCCTACCAGTCTTTATTCTGCACATCGATCACACTAATTGGTTAATGGTGAGCTTTGCCCTGGGCTTCCTGCTGCTTGAAATCCCCAGGGAGTTTCATTTAAGATAGAGAAATTTCTACACAAAACCCTTTTCCCAAAATTGGAAGAGAGTCAAGACTTAATTAAGATTTTTCTCCCCTTAAAGTGTCCACTTGACCACTCCCTTTTGCACCTCCCTTAATGCCTTAGGGCCAAGGGTTCATTCTGGCAACACTTCTTCCTTGTGCTCTTGGCAAAACCTTCAATCTAGAAACTGAAGAGCCCTTGATTCAGTAGCCCTGTTTAGTGTCCCCACACTATGAAGCTATCTGTTGAAATTTGTGCCCTGGCCCCCTGTAATAGTGTGATTTATAAGAAATATATATATATTACATATTATATATATATATATATATATATATATTTGGGCATTCATATGGCCAAATTATACTTCTCATATGTATTTCGACTTGTTCACAGTTTCTGGCTCAGAACTCCCAAAACCCTTGGAATTTCCTAAGACTGAAAGATGTCTTTTGTTATGTTAATGGAGGAGACTTTTGGACACTGCCCACCTCCCTGCCCAAGGTGAGGTCCCTTGCCAGGATAACCAGCCCTGTATCTAGAGGGTTGGAACTTTCATTCCCACCCCCTGTCCTCATAAGAGGGGAGAGGAGAGGGGCTGGAGGTTGAATCAGCCAATGACCAATGCCTTAGTCAATCAAGATTACTCCAGGAAACCTCCCTTAAAAAACCCCCAAAAAGCTGAGTTCAAGCTTCTGGGTTGGTGAACACATGGAGTTTCAGGGAGAATGGCTTCATGCCCGGAGAGGGCGTGGAAACTTCATGCATTTTCTTCATATTTTGCTCTATACATCTCTTACATCTGGGTGTTCATTCATATCTTTCGTCATAACCTTTAATAAACTGGGACACTAAGTGTTTACCTGAGTTCTGTGAGCTGCTCCAGCAAATCAGTCCAACCTGAGGAGGTCACTGGAACCTCCAATGTGTAGCCAGTGGGTCAGAAGCACAGGTGTTACCTGTGTCTTGCACCTGGTATCTGAAGTGGGGGTGGGGGCAGTCTTGTAGGACTGAACCCTTAACCTGTGGAATCGGATGCTGTTTCTGGGTAGAGTGTCAGAATTGAGTTGAGACACTTTGCTGGTGTCTGAGAATAATTTGGTGGTGTGTGTAGGGGAATCCCCCCCCCACCCCATGTTGGAATTGGGTCTGGGAACCTTAAAAGACCTGCATATTGATCAAATTCTGTATAAAATTATTTTTAGAAGAGATGGCTTATTAACAGGAAAGAAGATTTTTATGTTACAATTGTAAGAATAGCCTTAGGCGTTCAGATTTTTGTTTTCAATAACAAGGAAGATTAAGCCATCAGTGGGATATTTTAGAACATTAAGGATATCAGAATGAAGTATCAGTTGTCAGATTCTTTAAACAAAAATGTCTTCATAGTTTTTGCTTCAATACGTAGAAAAGGGTTCATTTTCTTATTTCAAATCAAGGAAATATTCTGGGTGAAACAATTTACTTGTTTGCCTATGACCATTTAGAAAAGTTATCTTTTTTAATATAAAAGTTATTATACGTATTATTAACTGAATTTGCACTGACTGTGTTTTAGTGTATGAATAAATGGTGAACTCAGTTTCTGAATTTAAACTTTTTATTTGCAATAAAAAAAAAAAAGTAGGGACTATTGCCCGCCTTCGAGCAGTCACCTTCTCAACTGGATTGACCTCTCTAAGCGCAGTACCCCTACCAGCATTCAAATTCTAATTGTTTATTTTCAGACTGGTGGTTCCAAACCAGCATCTTAGGGGTTTATGAAGAGGCTCCTTCTCTAGGGCTGCCATGTGAAGGAAGAAGACTCTTCAAGGCAACTCTGCTTTTGGTTTACTTTTAGGCATAGAGGGCTGCCAAGGAAGATTGTTAAACAGAAGGGTCCATGATAACAAAAGTTTCTAGGCAATTAATTAGGAATCTTTCTCCCTTATTCCTCATGGCCTTTGTTGGAATTAATTACTTGATTTTATGTATTAATAAACTAGACTACAATAACAAGCCAACCACAGACTCTCAGTGGCTTACCACAGCAATGGCCTATTGCTTACACATACTGACTTATTTGACCAATGCAGGCTGGCAGAGTTCTGTTCCACTAGACACTGAGGGACCCAGGTTGACCAATGCTCTAATATCTCCATCCAAGCCCTCCATGTCACTGGGGCAGGGCAAGAGAAAGACTGAACTTTATGCACTGGCCATTCAAAATCTACAGACTGGAAGTGATAAATACCACTTTCACTGTCACCATTGGCCAGGAGGGTCACATGGGCTCATCCAGTTGGAAGTACAGAATTCCCAGTCTCAGCAATTAGAGAAGAATGGGGTATGCAATGTCTATCAGAGCTTCTCTCTTTTTTCTGTCACCTCAGACTCCAGACTTCCAACTCCCTTCCAACCTCTTTCCGATTTTATGACATCTTGGACATTTTTCTGGAATCTTTGTTCTCCCTAATGAACCTCCATACAAGTCAGACACACACACACACACACACACACACACACACACACACACACGCAATGGGGAACAGGGTCTGACAATTAGTTGTGCTATTGCCAACACTGGTCTAGTCTCAGTTAGACATGCCTGTGCGCATGTGTGTGTGTGTGTTGGGGGAAGGGGATTAGCAGATTTATCCCCATCCAAATCCAGAAATAACAAAATTCAACTGAAGTGATCTGACAGAATTTTTTTTAATTATAATACTCTTTGCTGGCAGAGATACAAAAAGGCAGACATGCTCATACATTACAGGTGAGAGTAAACCTTGGTACAACATTTCTGAAGAACAATTTGGCAATACCTATCAAAAGATTTAAAAATGTACGTATGCTTTGCTCCAGCACTTCCATTTCTAAATTGGTTCCTAGGGGTAAGCACAAAGATTTAGTTGTAAAGTGGTTCGGTATAGCATTATTTATTATTGGCTTAAAACATCCTGGATGCCCAACAATAGGGGATTAAATAAATCATTTCATATTACTGGACACTACCCAACAATTAAAATTACATTGTGGAAATATATTTACTGACATGAAAAGTTGTTCATAAGTTACTGTTATATGTTCCCATTTTGAAAACTACACACACACACTTTGTCTTTGCATAAGGGTCAACTTGGATGATTTTTTTCATCTTCTTTTAATCTGAAATTGCTTTCTAGCTGAGATATTTGTATAAAAATACTATTTTGAAAACATCCAAAATGTGCATTTTTGAAGACCTGTTGGTGTTGACTCATCCATGAAACATCTCTACTCACCCTTAAAACCCACTGGACAGATCTCATAACCACTTGGCTAAAGCCCTCTGCTCTTTTATATTGTATTCACCTAGCAAACATCCTGAAACTTGATAAGATATACCCGTGGCTTTATGCTTTCATTGACCTCATTCTCTAGTTATTTGGGAATGAATCTCCATAAAAGCCTCTCACAATTCCTCCCCCAAAACCTTGAATTTAGGCCCCTTTTCTCTTGCACATGATTCTAAACTAGCTCCGTGGTTTCAAGCACCATGAGCTATGCCACGTGTAAGAGGCTTTCTTCAATCTACTTGCCCCATCCTTCAGAATCTTATCTCAGCTAATATTCTTTATTATCATCAAACCCTAAGGGCCAATTCTCATCCCTTTGTACATTCCCATCATTCCAATCATGGGAACGAGACTAGATACGAAAGCAAAATTGTTTATATTTGTATAAACACAGAACTCATGAAAACCTCTGACAGCCATGAAACTCACATCAACAATTCAGTACGGCAAGTCATAAACACAGAAGAACACTATTAAACCAAATTCCTGGTAAGGGCTTGTTTAGCCTAACAGCTAGAGTCCAACAATTTTAAAGGTTTTGAATAACCTTATATGTTCTTCCAACATTTGTCATGGGTATTTGGCTAATAGGCAGCTAGGCAAAATTCTATGCAAACAAGCTCTTCTGTTTCAGTGTTGGAGTCCATGACTGCCCTCACAAAAATTCCCTCTTGCTTAGAGTATGCTGAGTATACCAATAAGCGTTATTTATGTAGCAGGTGCAAATGGAGAAAATAGAGTCTGTTCTATTGAATTGAAAACAAATACCCACCTTTCCTTCAGATCAGCCTTTGTTCCTATGACTTGTGCAATTCAAATTCCTGTTTCATTTGGAAACAGTACTGCATTTCTGCGTGGTGGGGCAATTTGTCCTCTGCCATGTCAGAATCAATGAGCATTCTTTATTGGTCTAAGAGTGCTAAGTGAGAGGCATTGCACTGGAAGAAAGAAAAACATGACTGCTAAGAATTTTTCAGCACTTTCCAAAGTACTTCTCGCTAATTCTACCCTCTGGTGGGACGACAGTCCTGAAGAAGGCATCTGTGCAAACACACATGGAGCCTTCCCAGGCCAGGCGCACACCAGTTATTTCACGACCGTGTGTGTGTGCGTGCGTGTGTGTGTGTGTGTGTGTGTATGTGTGTGAGAGAGAGAGTGAAAATTCTCCTGCTGGGTATGTTATGGCACATCATGGTGAAACTGAGGAGCAATCCATCTGGATCAGCATTATACTCTGAAATATAAGGTTTCAGAATCAGATGAAGTGTACATTTATTTTTTTGAGGTAGCTCGTTAGGAAGAAGGAATGGCTGCAGTGGAGGTCAAAGCCAAAGAGACATCGGGATGTTGATACCTAAGTAGATAACGGGTGGTGACCTAAGAGGATTTGTTTCATTAGGTGGTATCTGCAAGCTCCCTCTAGGAGAGTTCTTTATTTATAAATGCATATGCCCCACCCCAGCTCAAAATATACAATTTAGATGGGAGCAAGAGGCTAAGCCTGTAAGGATAAGATTAGGAACCGTAATATGACTCACAGTATAAACCCAGTGTCCTCCAGGCTAACTGAGGGTCCCTTTTAATATAATATTACTACTTGTATATAATCTTGGTAGAGGCATCATCAAGTTTACTGTGAGGTTTTTCAACAAGATGGCTAATCACTATTGAAATAAAAGCTCTTGATTAAATCAGCAATATATCAAATTCACTTACAGCTCCATATTGCACAGTTGGTGAGAGGGCCAACACTGGGGAGAGAGTAAGCACCATGTCAGCTGTTCTGCTGTCAACAACACTCACTGAGTTAAAGTCTCATCTTATTTCATCAGCCAGAGGGACTGAAGAAGAGAAAGTGCATTTCGGAAGGGATAGACTGGGCTGACAGTTATGGATGGCGATGTCCTCAATGGTGTACAGCCAACTTAAAGGCCACAGGCTCTTTCTACTCTTTCTGTGAGCTTAGGACTCAATGGGGAAGGACAGAGACCTGTCAGGATGGGGTTGATCTCCAACAGCAGGTAGATGGCATCAAGAAGTAACGAAGTAGGCTGATGTTGCAGAGAGAGACCTGGATTAGAACCAGGAGACCTGGTTTCACTGTGGGGCTTTGACAAAGAACATGAGCTCTCTGAGCCTTGGTTTCTTCCCCTGAGCCATAGTGGTCATTCCAAACAGAGCATTTTCCAGGGCTGCCGTAACAGTTTACCACAGATGGGACAGCTGACACAACAGTTTTATTTTCTCACAGCTCTGGAGGCTAGGGTCCAAACTCAAGAGCAGGTTTCTCCCGAGTCCTCTCTCCTCCACTTGCAGATGGCCACCTTATCATTCCAGATGTGTCCTCATATGGTCTTTCCTTGGTGTGTTCCCTGGCGTCTCTCTGGGTGTTCAGATTTCCTTTTCTTATAAGGACAGCAGTCAGATTGGATTAGGGCCTGCCCTAACAGTCTCACTTTAACTTCATCACCTCTTTATTTTATTTTATTTTATTTTTTAAGAGAGAGAGGGTATGGGGCACCTGGGTGGCTCAGATGGTTAAGCATCTGCCTTCAGCTCAGGTCATGATCCCAGGGTCCTGGGATCGAGTCCCGCATCGGGCTCCCTGCTCAATGGGGAGCCTGCTTCTCCCTCTGCCTCTCTCTCTTTCCTCTCTCTCTCTGTCTCTCATGAATAAATAAATAAAATCTTAAGAAAATAAATAAATAAATATGTTAAAAAAAAGAGAGAGAGGGTATGTGTGTGTACGTGTATGAGCGGTGAGGGGAGGGCCAGAGGGTGAGGGAGAGAGAATCTTAAGCAGGCTCCACACCCAGTGCTGAGCCAGATGCGGGGCTCCATCTCACGACCCCCCCTAATGACCTGAGACAAAATCAAGAGTCGGGCACTCAACTGACTGAGCCACCCAGGCACCCATTCATCACCTCTTTAAAGCCCCTATCTCCAAATAGAGTCATATTCAGAGATATAAGGAGTTAGGGCTTCAACATATGCATTTGTGGGAGGGGGCAGGGACACAATTTAGTCCATAGCACAGAGCAAATATAAGTATGCAATGAGATAATAGATATTAAGTACCTGATATATTGCAAGGTGCTATATGATATAATGCATTATCACGTGGAAGGAAATGTCAGAACATGCTGCCTCAGACCTCTTCCAGGAGCAATTGCTCACGAAAACCACTTTCAAGATTTCCTGTTGTAATGTACTGTATGGTGACTAACATAATAAAAAAATTTTTTTTAAATAAAAATAAAATAAAAATAAGCCTTTGCTAATCTAAAGAAAACGATTTCCTGTTGTGAGGTAGTTGAAGAGGTTGGAGGGGAATCGGGGGAAAGGCATATAGAATATTTTTTAAAAAAATTTTGTCCACTGGGCATCCATTGTCCTTCATAACTGGACCTCAATTTCCTTTGGGAATTGACCTCCCCAGCTCCGTACACTGGGTGCAGTGGAAGTGCCCTCCATGACCACCAGAGAAGCCAAGAGGTCCCTGCAAAGACCTTCTGCTAGACTCCTCCTTACTCGAACTCAATCTGTCCAAGGTGGCAGAGCACACACCTCGGTGGGCTGATGGGTTACACTCTCCCAGAGCTGCGTTTCCTATCAGAGTGATGGGAGGACAGAGAAAAATTGCTGGGTTTCCTTCATTTTATCTGAAAAGCTCTGATAGTCCCACGTCTCATGATGTCGTGCTCCCACGTGTGGTTCTCTGACCTTATTGCTGGTTCTTAATGCTTCCCAATATCCTTTCTCAAAAGTTTCTGCTGCCCAAAGTCAAGAGGGTTTGTGTTCGACTGTTTGCAAAGAGTCATTGCTGGTCAAGAAGATTGAGATGACGGACAGAGGGAAGTTTGCAAGAGAGGAGGAAGGATGGCAGAAAAGGAGGGTGGACAATGGAAAGGAAAGAGGTGAGAATGGACAGAAGAAAGGGGCAGGTGGAAGGGATGGAAGAGAAGGAACGGGGAAAGTATCAAAAGGTCACGAGGCATAGCTACTGACATCTTCCTTGAGTGAAATCAGCTCCCTGCCCAGAGAAGAGAATGTGGTCTCCCCCTCATGCTCCACACACAGAGTTACCACTCAGAAGATCTTTCTGTTCATGGAAACTAGTGCTGCCCTGGTCCACCCAGGTCACTTAACACCAAAAGTTTTCACCTCCTCAGGCAGCCTATGGTTATGAAGCCTTGTATGAAGCTGAAATTTGCTCCCAGGAATCTGTACTCTCTGGAGCAACTCAAAACAGGTCTTCTGACAAACTTGCTGATATTTTAGGACTCGTAGAAGTGAGATGAGGTGGAGATACCACAGAGAGAAGCTATCCTCAGCAAGGTCATTCTACCCCAGAAGCTGATCCCCAGCTTTGTAGGTCCAGAAACCCAATTTAGCCAGGAGACCCGGAATGGACTGCTCAATTCAAACAAATTCACCATTTGATTCATGGGTAGAACAGGACCCCAGTTTCTCAATACAAAAGCTCTAAGATAGAATCAGATCTGGATCCCACCTTGGCCCCTGTATTCTTAACTGTGGGATTTTGTGCAACTTCATTAACTTTGCCGCACCTAAGTAACATCCATGGTTGGTACAAGAGTTGCATTAGGTATTACTTGAAAAGTGCCTGGAGCATTACGGGGACCTAGCACATGTCACTTGTCTTCTCTCACTTTCTGTACCAGACTCCTCTGAAATCTTCAGATGTTCTCAGTCTCACCTGTTCGTGTTCCACCGACTACAGCAGCAGCTGGCTCAGCATGCGCTCTAACTCCACGCAGGCACAGCCTGGAAGTGTCTTCCTCTTACCTCTGCCTGTCTCTCTCCATCACGGCCCTCCCTGCTGACTTGGAGGTGTGGGAGGATGCATGCAGAATGTTTCTTGGGGCCCACCTGTGCACAGCCTTGAAGGGTGGGGGAGTTACCAACCTGGAGCGAGTCTTTGACCAAGGAGAGACAGACTCGGGATAAATCCTTCCCTCTTTCTCCCCTCCATGGTCCTGAGACCATTCATAAGCCTTCTCAGTGGACTGTCCCTTCATCCCTAGGACCCTGGGCCCCTCAGATTTTGGTTACCAGCGGCACTTGGCCATGGTTAACTCAGTAAGTTATCCTCATATTGGCTTTGTCTCCTTCTCTCCCTTATGCCCTGAACCCTCACTCCCTGCCTAGTAATAACACAAAAGCCTTTTCCTCACACCCTGGCCAAAGTGAACTCTGACTCCCTTTCCCTTTCCAATCACCAGAATACCCTCATTGGTCTGTCCATTGTCTGGATCAGACAACTTTCATGCTACCCGGGAGGTCAAATTAATAGTTAGCAGTTTGTTGTTATTGGTATATCCATATAATGTAATATTATGCAGCCCCAAAAAGGAAGGAAAGGCGGGCATGCACTACAGCCTGGGTGAAACTTGAGGCCATTATGCTCAGTTAATAAGCCAGTCATAGAACGATGAAAACTGTATGGGTCTACTTATATGAGGTACCGAGAAAAGTCAAATTCATAGAAACAGAAAGCAGAATGGTGGTTACCAGGGGCTCAGGGGAGGGATAAATGGGGAGTTATTTTTAATGTGTGCAGAGTTTCATTTTTACAAGTTGAAGAGTTCTGGAGATTGCTTGCACAACAATTTGAATGTACTTTATACTTTATACTCCATTGGGGCCATTCCTGCTATAATTTGTAAACCATACTTTAATAGAGTCAAGGATTCTGCTAGACTTAGTGTGTATTAATTAAACTGTAAATATCATGTAAGCTATGATTTAGATCTTGAAAGCCCCTTATTATGGGTTGGCTTGTGTCTTCCACCCCGAATTCATACACTGAAGTCCTAACCCACAGAACCTCAGAACGTGACCTTATTTGGAAATATACCCAGAGACAAAACTTCATTTATATTTTGTATAATTTTGTTTCAGAATACATGCCATCAAAATCACTGTGACTCTTGATTCTGTAATACTAGATTGCATTTGCATCCCTTCAAGGTTTATATTATCTGCAAACTGAACATTTAGTCCCTCTGGGGTAAGGACTGTGTCCTCCTTCTCCGGGAATTCAGAGTGTGACTCAACGGCACTTAGAATGACACTGGCCTCACAGGAAGATACATATTCTGCCTGGCTGAATGACACTGGTTTTCTTAGTGATGTCACTGACATATTTATGTGAGTGGCGGATTTCCCATAGGCCAACTAAAGTCAGCAAGATGGAAAATCATATCCCTTTCTATTAAAATGTCTTGGTGGTAATATAATGAAAGATTCACAATTTTATTATTATAATTTTGTTTAAAAAAATAGAAACCACTAAAAACCAATAATTTAGCCTGTGTCTCTATCTGCTTTCTTTCTTTCTCTTTAGTGGTGGTTTGCCTCACCCCCACCATATAGATAGATGATAGATGATAGATGATAGATAGATAGATAGATAGGAGATATCAATCTAGTGATATTTCTCTCTCTCTCATTTCATATGCATATATATATATATGTATATACGGAGCGACAGAGATATCACTAGATCTATCTCTCTATCTAGATCTAGATGTAAAGATATTGTATATATCATACATACACTCATGCAGAGAATGGATGGCTTGGCTAAATTCAATATAGAGGAAGGGCAGGGTATGACTTTTGTATGTTTGTTATTTTTGAAATAATTTACCCCCAATTCTCTATTTGGTTTGGCACAGTTTCCAGTTTTCATTATGGGTAAATCTTGCTGTTTGATACTGTGGCATATAAAGAAAGCAGCTTGGAAGTTCATTTTTCTCTTTCCAACCCATCGCGCCAGTGGTCACAACACCTGTTGACATACCGTCTTGCTCCTTAGTTACCATTAACTCTGAGAGATCTCGGATGCATCACTTCCTTTTTCTGGGCAGCTGGGAAATAAGAGCCTCGGCGCAGCTAACCTCTGAGGTCCCTTTCAGTTCAACCCTGATTCAGGGATGCTTTGGGGTGATTGGGGGCAGGGAATTCCTCATCATCAATATATGTTTTCAAAATGGCAATCCTCATCTCAAGAAAAGCAATTCCTGCTAGCAATTCAGAGTTGACAGAGACAGAATTGGAACAGGGTTAGTAATCATAATTTAAATCTCTCTCAAGACCCTTTTTCTAATGTTTGTAAGTGAAATATGTCAAAAGCATTATATTCATTGGTGTGAATTTTTATTGAATATCAAGAGTAAATAATATATGAATTGGGAGGAAGTTTCTATTAAATCTATTTGAGGCCTTTTGTAGATAAAGCTATTCAATTTGTGCTTCGCTTCAATATAGATGCAGCATTAATATTTATCTAAAATAAGCTATAGATATTATTTTTACAGGTACCTAAAACAATCTATGCCTTTGAAAGACATGTGGGGAATCAGGAGCTTTTCCAAACCTCCAGAGAGCACCCTGATAATAATTCTTCTGTGATGTGACCAACCAGGCAATGCCAAGCACTCTTTGTGATCACCGAAGGCAGCTACAGGCCCCGTGAGAAGAGAAGGCAAAGGATCTTAGGGGAATGTCAAAGGGCCAGTGATGAAGGAGCAGTGAGTTCCCATTAGTGCAGCAGCATATTGGGCAAATGTAGGAAAGAAACAGAGTTAATTTTTTGCATTCTCCCTAAAACATAGCCCCCACTAAAATGTTCTTTGAGGAAATAAACATATACTGGTGGTCAACTCTTCATAGGAAATGGTACCAATGCAATCTCATGAAAGCCCACAATAGCCCAAGGAAATATTCACGTCAGCCTCTGTTTGTAGATTTGTCAGGTGATGTTCAAGGGCTAAGGTAGGGCAGGAAAAAACAGCATTTATTCAATATTTATAACATTCCACACATTGTGATAGATTTGATTAACCCTCACAAGAATCCTTTGAGATATGAGTCCACTTGGCAGATGAAGAAACTGAGACTAGCGGAGGTTATGTCTCTCACCCAAATAAAAACTGCCAGTGTTGGACTTGGCACCGTAGACTCTTGAGTCTTAACGCTTTCCATTCTACTCTGCTGTATCATGGAGTGTAGTTGGAATTTTACGTTTAAAAAAGTTAACAACTCTAAAAACATTACATTTCACTAAAATTCCCACAGATCTTTAGGGCAATGGGGCATTTGCCCCCCTGTCCCAAGTGTAGACATATTTCAATAGGGTAAATCATTCTCTAATCTTTCTTCCTGAATCCTTCAACATGATAGTGTGGTGTTAACTCAAGATGCACAGATTTGCTCCAGGGGTCAATGAACCTCCTGGAATTGTATGTAAAATTGTGTGTGTGTGTGTGTGAGTGTGTGTCTATAGCTTTCATTTTTAGAAAGATCTCAATTGCAAAGAAAGGAATTAATGGAATAGATTCAAGGAATTATTATTAGCCTCCTGGCCACTGGTGCTTTAGTAGACCATTGAGAAAATGGATAATATAAGCCACAGAGAAAGTGGTTGCTTAAAATGAAGTATCTTAGATGAAATTCACTGACAAGCTGAAAAGAGAATGTAACCAAGCTTTACATGGATTAAATCACAGGCAAGTGCATCCCATTCAGTCCTGAGTGCCATAGCTAGGAAGGACCTTAACCCACCAAAGAGTAACCAGAGGGGAACACCTACAATGAGTGTTGCATCAGGAAACCACACAATGCACAGAACAGTTGGAAGAACAAGGGGTGAAAGAAACTCTCAGACATCGACAGCAGGTATGTAAATTGTACAACTTTGCAGAGTACTATGGTGATATGTAATTTAAAAACATGGATATTCTACAACTCAGCAATTCTACCTGTCCATAGAGAAATTCTCACCATGTGTGTAAGGAACCACGTAGAAGAATTGCATTTGAGTGTTGTGGATAATAGCAGAAATAAAAAGAAAGGAGCTAAAAGAAGAAGAGGGAGGGGGAGGGGGAGGAAGTAAACAGCAGCTAAAATGAATGAACTAGAAACACATGTACCAATACAGACAAATCTCAACGCAAATTCTCGGCACTAAAGTAAAAAAGGTTACCTACCATATGATATTCTCCATATAAACTTTAAAATCATGCAGGGGCACCTGGGTGGCTTAGTTGGTAAGCGTCCGACTCTTGGTTTGGGTTCAGGTGGTGATCTTGAGGTTGTGAGATTGAGCCCTGCGTTGGGTTCCGCGCTCAGCATGGGGTCCGTTTCAGATTCCCTCTCCCTCTCCCTCCCACTCACTCTTTCTCTCTCTCAAATAAGTAAATTAATTAATTAAATATTTTAAAAAACCTTTAAAATTATGCAAAATAACGAGTACCTTGTTTATGTACACGTACATATGTGGTAAAAGTATAAAAAGATGCTCGGAAATGATTCCACCGACTTCCGGGTGGTGGCTCTCTCAGGGGATGGGGTAAGGGATGGCCCTGCTAGTACTATTGTGGCATGTCTTTCAGAGGCAATTCCTAAGCAGGCTAAAACTGAATGAGATGGTGGGTCTTTTCAGGGTAAAAGCCTGGCAGAGTCTAGTGCCCCAACAGCATCTTGGCATGCCAAAAAGAAGCCTGTGTTTATTTCTTGACCTGCTTTGTGTTACGAGCTATGCCAGAATCCCCACTGAGCAGACTCCTAGGAAGATGAGCCGTCCTGAGTCTCCCCCGCCCCACCAGGAAGACCCCCATCGGGGACTTCCAACCCCGCGCTTTGCCTCTGTTCCTCTCCAGAGCAGGAGGGTGCAGTGGGCGCTTCCCTCCTGTGTTCCGATGTGGTCCCATCGCCCTCGTCCCTGCCATGCTGCTGAGCCAACAACTGTAGTCCTCCTTTTGCCAAGTTCTATCACATTCCAGAACAAATTCGTGATCATACCGAACATCGCGAGCCCAGCTCCACATAAGCACTTCGAGAAAAACCAAAGTCTCTTTATTCTTGCCTTTATCACGCAGCTTTGTTCTCTATCAAAACCTCTGGGCCTTGAAAGTGTTGGACGCGCAAATGTGAAGCAGCTTAGGTTGTTGAGGGTTTGTCACTTCCTGCTCAGCTGGCCCTGCTCTGCTCTGGCCTATTCGCTCCCCACCCACTGCTCTTCTCTGCTGTCAGCTCAGCACCCAGAAGACCTGCAGGCCATCTCCCTGCTTCCCCTGTGGTGCTTTGGGCCTCCCACTTTTGTACAAGTTATCCCCTGCCTCTACGATGGCTTTTTCTGTGTGACCATCCCTTCTTCCTTCTTTAGAACAGAGCTTAGGTGCTGGCTTCAGGAAGCTGGGCATTAATTCCTAAGCCCTCGAGTAGGTGCAATAGCCCTTACTGTATTCTATTGAAATGTCCTGTTTTGGATGCTCGCCTCCACCATGGGGATTTCTCCAAAGGGGACCCAGAGCCAATGTTATTGGCTACAATTTACTGTGCGTTGGGGCGCCTGGGTGGCTCAGTCCATTAAGCGTCCAGCCCTTGATTTTGGCTCAGGTCATAATCTCAAAGGGTCATGAGATTGAGCCCTGTGTGGGACTCCATGCTGCATGCAGAGTGTGCTTGAGATTCTCTCCCTGCACCCCTCCCCGCTCATGGGTGCGCGTGCTCTGTCTCTCTCTCTCTTATTTATAAATAAATAAATCTTTAAAAAAAATTATTGCGCATTATCTCTTACCAACCACCCCAAAAGCCTAGGCATTATTTTTATCCCCACTTTGCAAAGAGGGAGAGCAAGGTTTGGGAAGGTGAAGTGGTTTTCTCAAGGTCATGAGGTTAGAAAGAAGCAGAGGGAAGTTTCAAATCCAGTCTGTCAGACCCCAAAGTCCATGAACTTAACCATTCAGCTAGATGGTCTTGTTCATCTTCCTGCCCGGCTCCCTGCCTCAGCCCTCTACTCTCAACAGGGTGCCTAGCATGGGGTTGGTGCTCAATCAAAGGCTGTCTAAAACAACTGAATTGGACCCAGTTTGTAGGTAAGGAAATTACATTCGTACTGCTTACATTAGAGCCGGGAGGAATGAACAGGTATTTTTACATGTGTGGATTTTAAAAATCTCATTTTTTCCTAGGTGACAGGATAATCATCTTTCTCAGTACATGCAAGTGCAAGGCAAATTACAGATAAAAGGGCTGTATATTTGCAAATGCAATTTGTTGTTGACATAACCATCTTGCATTTACGCGCCTCTGGACTCACCTCTGGACTCACATCGACTAGGTTAACAGGCATTTGTAAAAAATTAGGGAGAAAGAGCTTTAACTATATTTGCAAAATGTACAGTAATTTATAAGATGGCTTTCAACTTTTGCTAAGTCAAGGTTGTTCATGGATCGTGTGTCACTATCCCTTTAAATACGACTCTCCTGCTCTTTGGGAAAAGGGGAATGATGTATACTTCTAATTATAACGGGCCAGGCTCTTCCACACTCTGTTTCATTCCCCGCAGGTTACGCTATTTGCCAATATCTATTTAACTGTAGTGGTAACAGGCAAAACTTCCCAGTCAAATCAACTAGAAATTCTTTGGCTCTCTCCCTCTTTAGTGGAATCATATTTCTGCACCTGCGGTCATCTTTATATAGGAGAGAGGGGCAAGGCTGGGAGAAAAGTGGTATTAAAAATAGAGCAAAGTTCCAGACTCTCTCTCCAGAGCTCATGGAAGATTCTGGCCTTTTATTATTCATGCTCAATGCTGACACCATCCCCCCTGCCTCAAGAGCATGCCAAGGATCTTTACAGCACCCTGGCTTCTTCTCGCCAGCTGCTGGGGTTGGTATCCATTGAAATGTTTCCTTTTCCTCCCACCTGTCACATCTAAGGACTGTGGTAGCAGGACGGGTCAAGACAGATGGGGTGTCCGTTCATCCCTAGGCCTGCTCCCCACTCTGAAACCCTGACTATCTCTCCCACTTCACCCACCTCATCCCCATGTCTAAGGCTGCCTCAGCCCTGGACATCACTTGCCCCAAGGTTTACAGTTTAGGGATGAATTTTACCAATCAGTTAGTTCCCTAAATTAAACACTGAAAATACGCTCCCCACAAAGAATTCCTTTTAGGCAGAAAATTCAACTTTTATTGATAATACCCCTGCTTGTAAATTTAGTTCAAAAGTCACTACAATGGTAGCATTCCAGAATAGTTAAGAATATATTTTAAGGCAGATGAAAGGTTTTTAGAAAATCTTGGGTTTGACTACGTCATAACTGGTGCTGGGAGACATAATTAAATGAGCAAGCAGAGGGGAAGGAGCATTGGCTGAGAACTGTCCATGCCAAGCACTGTGCTAGATTCTGAACTCAGAATATCTCGTTTATTTGTTACCATCACCCTTTGGGTAAATATAAAAATCCAGGGGTGCCTGGGTGGCTCAGTTAAGCACCTGCCTTCAGCTCAGGTCATGATCTCAGGGTCCTGGGATCGAGCCCCATGTTGGGCTCCACACTCAGCGGGGAGTCGGCTTCTCCCTCTCCCTCTGTGCACACGCTCTCTCTCTCTCACTCTCTCAAATAAATAAATAAATAAAATCTTTAAAAAATCCAGATTCCTGTAGTTGAGAATACTGATCCCCAAGGAGGTCAAATACTCTTCCAATGTCACACGCCTGAGTGCAAACTTGAACCCTGGCCTGGTGACCTCCAAAGTGCTGATTTTCCCTCGACCCCACATTGGGAGACCAAGTATTGGCCCAGGCCAGATGAAGGTGTAGAATCTGCACCTGGAATCAAGACAAAAGAAGGGTGCATGGCCCGATGGGCTAAATCCAATGCTTAGATTAGGGGCTGTGCCCAAGTAAGGGCAAGCTGACTAATAGAGAAAATCCAAATGGCCAATAGATGCACCAGATGCATTTGGTGAGGCAAAGCAAGCAGAAAAGAGGTTCCAGGGAGGTAGAGAACAGGCCCAAGGAGAGTGATGTTCAGCACCAGGGCCTCTGTCTGTTTGGAAACTGAAAGGCAGAACAGAGAATCTCAGAGGACCGAACACTCAGTCACTAGACCAGAGCCTCAGGATTGGGGAGGGACCAAAGGCAAGCTTGGCCTGATGCTGAGGTGCTAAGGAAACAGCCCAAGACCTGTGTATGCCCAGAGCAGGGATGAGGCTGAGCCCTCAAGAGGGTCTCTGTTACCTTAGGTCACTGGGTTGAGAGACCTGCAAAGTTGTGGAGATGTGAGCCTCATTGACCCTGTGAAGGCCTCAGGCAGAGCCCAAATATGATCATATTTCACCAAAGCCAACAGGATTACCAGCCCCCTCCACGTTCAGTCAGTCAGCACATCAGTCACTGAGCCACCAAATGCTCTTTTGGGCCCTTTGATTCTTTCACTCCTCTGTGAGCTGGTGCCACTGCCCTACTGTGCACAGGCCATGTTCTGCTCGGGGTATAAAGAGATAAAAGCCAGGTTCTGTGCTAGATATCTTAGGAGCCGAGTCAACAAGACAGCCGCAGGCTCTCACTAATGGAGCTTAGAATCTAGCAGAGAAGATGAGACACGCCTGGACTAGTTATAACATCAGGTCACATAAGATGAGGACCTCAGTGGGGGGAGTGAAGAAGCAGCTCTCACATCAGGAGAGAAGGTAGAGGACTTCCGGTGGTAGGAGGAAGAAGGAGGGCAGCCAGTGGGATTTCTGGGAACACAGGATGTTGGCGATAAAGAGTGCAAAGAGAGGTGTGGGGTCAGGAGGTTCAGGCTGCAGGACTGAGCTTCAGGATGGGGTGACCCTCTTCCCCATGATGGAGTCAAAGCTCCTCGTCATCCACCCTACCCGCAGCTGACTTCAAAATGCCATACCCCACTCTCCCTGTTTTTCCAGTGTTTGAAATATGCTCTCTCCCTAAAGATCACTGACAATCTTTCCACCATGACATGGTCCAAGATCAGATCCCTCAGGCTTGACTTTATTGTTGAAGCCCCTTTCCCTTGAGCATAGAGGGTGGTGTGCTAGAGTTCGCAGGCCTTTCTTCATCCGGGCACACCTCCTAAAAGACAGGGTAGAAAGCCAGGTTGTTCTCCAGATCATATTTGAAATATGCATATGGCAGCTTGTTATTACCCAGTAGGAAGTCTTAATTAAGCAAAACAATCATCTGGAACACAAATAATCCCACCCTATGTGTCTATTTCCTAAGTAGGAATTCTGCAGAGGGCAAGTTTTCTGGCCTCTGTATTTATGGGTTCTTTGGGTATGTATTTCATGGAAGCTTGACGTAACTTAAAATTGTCTTTCTCTTCAAATGGTATGAGAATCTTCAGATCAAAGAACTCATTTTTTAAACTCATTTTCCCAAAGGGTCTTGAACAGTGACACTCTATAAGGCTTGACTGTTGGCCTGGCTGGCTCCATGATGGTCTCAATGGGCCTAGGGAAAACCTCGAGGGTGGACAAGTGGCTTACTCTGTGTGGATGCTGTCTTCTGGCTGCACCGAAGGAGGCTGCAGGGAAATCAGCCCTTCTCTGGGGGCAATGTGGTTCAGGTCTGTTCCACAAGGACTCTATGATCTACCCATCTGAGGTACCAGAATCCTAAAGCCTAGGGCATTATGTCCTTTGGCTGAAGGCTCTCTCTTCAAAAGGAAGCAGCAGCATAAAATGATAGAAAAATGACCCCCAAATCAGGCAAGCTGAACTCAAATAGCACCTTTGGTAATTAATAGCTGTGTGGGCAAAGTACTAAACATAACCTCTTTTAAGGCTCTGTTTATTTTTATGATGAGATCAATAGTACTTACTTCAGAAGGTTGTGAGCAAGCAATGAGTCTGGGTAGAGTAGGCCCTTCGTGAATGATGGCTGTAGATAACATTCCTTCTTTGAATTTCAAAATTTTAATGAGAATGACTTTTAAGAAAAACTGAATCCATGCCCTTTTTAAAAAACGATTTCAAGTGTACAAAATTATACTTGGTTTGCTAAAGGGGTGACAAGGCAAAACATATCTCCACAAAATAGGTTTAAGCACATATACCTATTACATATCCAGATACTATGTACCTGAGGGTGCATAGATGGACACACACACGCACACACACACATACCACACCTCAAATTACTTGCAGATGTGATGAGTATTTGCTTCCAGCATTAATTTCTAGTCCCTCCTCACTAAGGAATTATCATTGCTAAACTGAATTAATATCACTGTCTTGTTATTGTAAATACACTTGCTTACAAGAGTTTCCCCAGGACTCCTTAGTTACCAGTCCCTAAACTTGGTGCTGGCGGGTTGGACCTGTTGCCCCAGTTCACCTGGTTGCCATGGAAAGAAACAGCACAGTCCTTTGACAGAGCTAACAAGCCCATTTAGGATTTGCGCCTGCCCTCAAACAAGAGATAGAATGCCACACCCAGCTCTGGGATTCCGGTGGGGGTAAGAAACATCTGCCGCACCTCAGGGGTAACACCCACACCTTGCTTGTCTGACGTATTTGGTTGTTAACCAGATCGTATCACTAATGGAGTTTCCATGTAATTACTCATGCAGCTGTCTTTGTCATGTGCAGGACTACAAGGTTTTTTGTGTACGTGGAGTATGCGGTATTCATTTGTGTGTCCCAGTGTCTAGCTGGCTTGTGTAGTTCCTGGCATAGACTTAATTAGTTGGATGGAGGGATGGATGGATGGATGGATGATGAACAGATGGGTGGGAGGGTGGCACATTTGCTATTTTAGCTACCTATATCAACCTTGATCCGAGACACAGAAGTTTTTCAAATTAATCATTTACCCTATTTTTAAATGTTGTCAATTAGCATCTCCTCCATGATCAGAAGCTGAGTCTTTTGACAATCAGTAGCATGTGGTTATGCTGCCCTGCACCACATCCTGTATATATCAGCTTCTACCTCAAGGCCATGCTTCAAAAGATCTTCTGACCTCCAGTCTTTCCCCTTGAAGGGGATTAGACTATGCCATCTCCAAATATGCCACTTTGACATAAGAGTTATTTTGAGCTGATGACAACTGAGAAAAAGCAGATGCAGGAAAAGCTCCCCCTGCTTCTACTATGTGCCTCCCTTTGAGGAGGTTTCCCCTCTCTCATGTCAGGAAGGGAAGAATATCCTTTATCACCAGAAATGGAGATAGCACGAGTCTGCACAAACAAAACTTTACTGAAAAACCCTTATCTTCCTTTCTTATCCCCCCAAATATTTACCTCCTCAAAATGTACCTACTGCACATAGAAGCCCAAAGCCCTTTCCCCTGTCTAGGCCTATCTCCACAACTTGACATCCTCCATTAGACTGGTCCATAAGCCCCCAGGTCTAATGCCTTCCAGCATCTTCACTTCTTTTCCACGGATGCCTCCCTGGACATGTAAAAGTCAACATCAGATAAAATGTGTGTGCCTCTTCCCCTGTTCCCCTGTTCCTCTGTCCGGTGTCAGTTTAATTCACAGATCCCAGGAGCAGAACATAAGAGAATGGAGGAAAAGGTTTTTCTCTCCTACAAAAGGTTTACCTCTCTCCTGGCCTGACTTTAGACCACTGGGGCTCAGAATAAACTGTAACCTAGGTGTCCCCAGAAGGCACTGGAAAGCTTATAAATGAGTACCTTATCTAATTAATATACAAATACCTGAGAGGTTTACCTGCTTGAAAAGACTTCTCTGATAGTTGGAAGTGGTACTTCACAGCTGCCAGCTCACGGTCCTTGAGAAAAATACTTCCCTCTCCCTCACATCTCACCTTCCCCCTCCCTCCTCCCTGACAGCGCTGCCAGCTCTCCTTTCTTTCTCCTTCCCCTCCCCCTCCTCTTCATCACTCCTGAGGGTCCTGTTAGAGACCTCAGCTCAGTCTCTAGGATGTGCTAGCATGCTGGCTGGAAGATCCCCTGGCCCAGGTGGATTTCTTCCTCAAAAAGTCATCCACCCTGATTTAGCTTTTTTAATGGCCCAATCCTTCCAAACCAATGTGACTGCTAAAAGTCACAACCTTTGACTAGCCTTTTTTTAAACATCTTATTAGGTTAGCAAAAAATTAGGTAAAGAAGGTCCAGCATCTCAAATCAATACCTGGGGAGTTGCCCCTCATTGTTGTATTAGCCACCTGCCAGTCCTTGAAGGATCTTCAGAAAACATTTTTGGCTGTGGTCTGTGAAGGGCACTGGGCAGTAACTGGCAACCCCTGCCATCCCCAACATCTTTGTGGCCACCAGCCCTGCCTGGGCAGAACCTCAGAGCTTGGGACAGAAGCTAGTGTTCTCAGAATATCCCTGTGCTCCTGGACACCTCCTATCTGCCTTGTTATTGGATGAGCCCCAGTTCAGAAAATGAGTTGGTCTTTTGGGTTCTCATTCTCCTCCATAGTTCTGTTGATTTATAGCAAGAAGGGGGAGTAAGGGCAACATCAGAGGTGGGGAGGCAACTTTGCACCATCATCTTCAAACCAGATGTCTTCCTGTGAGTATCAAAGTGACAACACGGAGTTTAACCCTCATACCCATTTTCCAAAAACTGGAGGAGGGGCTTTGTTTCCATGTTGCTGGCCTTTTATCTTGCTCTATCTGACTGTCTTCAGCAAGTGCCAGGGTTCCCACTCGCCTGCTGCCCTTGGTGTGCTTCATTTTGTGTGATCAAGTCCGGAGGCTTGGGGTGTCCAAGCCACGGAGTGTCTAGAGGAGTGTCAGCCAAATGGGCATGGGATTCCTGGTACGCTTCCCCCCAGGACCCAGTTTCTTATTTGGGTGTACAGTTTAGAAGGAAAGAGCTTCCGGAGCTTTTTTACCCACTTTTATTCAAGAAAAGGGGCAGTGCCCACAGTGAGTGAGATTGCCTAAGTCTGAGCCCCGGGCCTGCCCCTGCCATGCTGAGGCTGAGCACGGACCACCAGCTTCTGTCAACCCGACTTGTCACAGAGAGCTGTGGGGAGCCAGACTGAGTTTATCCAGGCTAAGGCCTCCCGTGCAGTGTGAGCCCTCAGTGTCAGTGGCTAGACCTCACGTCCACTCCTGTGTCCTGCTGCTTCTCCCCAAGTTTTCTTAGCCCTCCGCAGAAGATCAAGGCAGGAGGCATTTTCCAGTGTCAAAAGTGAATCTCCCAAATCATGTTGCCCAACTCCCCAGCAAACTCAAGAGCCCTTGGCCCCTCCATGTCTGATAATTTTATAATTTGTTTCCCCCACCCTGGAAAGGGACAGCGGGGTGGAGGCAAAGCTGTGTCTGGGTGGATCATATTCACTTTGCTTTTCCTTGGAGTAGAAGGTCCTTATCTTTGTAAGTCCTTGATGACCTCATACAGGGGGATGAGGGGGACTATGAAGCTGTCACATTCTCTTCTTCCAGAGACAGAGCTATAGGGATGGTTTTGGAAAGAGGCATCTCCAGGACATTTTATCCCAAGACCATCAGCATAAAAGGGATATAAAGAAGATAATCCTGAAAATCCTATAACATTGTTGATGAGTTATCAGATAGGAGGGAGTTTTGTAGAACCTAGAAAGACAGGACAGAGAAGAACCTGAACAATGAGTCAGAAGACATGAGTTTGAAGACACCCCCTGACCTTGAGAACTGTGGCCTTGACCAAGGCCCCTAACTTCTGGGACCATGACCTCCTTGACCCTCAATCAGGGCTAATAACTTCTTTTTTTCATGTTTGGGGATTTGTTGGAAAGCGTTTGAAAATGATGATGTTCTACACAATACTATTATTACAAATATGAATAATAATGATAGTAAGAAGGGGAGTCTAAAGGTCAGAGTTCCTCAGTGTTTTTCAGAATTTTAAAAGAAAAGAGGACTTTTTCTAGGTCAGTGTTTTTTGAAATGTTATTTAACATGACCCTCAATAAGAAAAAACATTTTACATTGTGAGCCAGAATCCATATACATATGTCTGTGTGTATACATATGTATTAGGGTTCTCCAGAGAAACCGAACCAACAGGAGATACATCTATAGAGATTTATTATAAGATATTGGTTCATGTAATTTTGGAGGCTGAGAAGGCCCATGATCTGCCATCAGTTGGCTGGAGACCCAAGGGAGACAATTGCGTAGATTTCAGTATGAGTTTGAAGAACCAGGCACACACCAAAGACAGGAGATTGATGTCCCAGCTCAACAGTCAGGCAGAGAGCAAATCCAACCTTCCTCCATCTTTCTGTTCTAAGCAGGCCCACAACCAATGGGATGCTCTTCACCTGCACTGAGGGGAGGGCAATCTGCTTTATTCAGTTCACCTATTTGAATGTTAATCTCTTTGGGCAACCCTCCCATAGAC
Source organism: Eumetopias jubatus (assembly GCF_037043125.1). Classification (NCBI taxonomy): domain Eukaryota; kingdom Metazoa; phylum Chordata; class Mammalia; order Carnivora; family Otariidae; genus Eumetopias; species Eumetopias jubatus. Next base: position 128,003,445 of record NW_028274813.1, read on the forward strand.
ACACCCACATACATTGACCAGATACCTGGACATCCCTTGGCCCAGTGTGACAGACACATAAAATGAACCATCACATGGTGGTGGGCCTTCAGGAGCCCAAGGTCCACCTTGTTAGAACTGTATGCCCCACCCTAGCTGGACACCCAGCACTGCTCATAACAGGCAAAGAGAGCCTATGCAGTGACTGGACTGAATGAAAAAGTGGCCAGGGCACAATAGCTGAGTGCATGCAACACACACAGGAGACACCCCTGACGCACCAGGTTCTAGTGAAGAGGGGGCACTGCACTGCAGAGCAATAAGGACCTCTTCTTTGTAAGGCCACTACTTTCAATAGCAGGAGATGTAGCTGATCTCCCTAACACACAGAAACAGACACAGAGAGTTAGACAAAATGAGGAGAAAAAAAAATGAACCATCACAACATACAAAAACAAAGGTTTCACAAAATAATACTTACCTTGGGAAAAAAAAAAAGGACTCTGATCTTTTCCATTATTTTTTATTCTACTTGAAATAAAATGCTGGTCAGGGGCGTCTGGGTGGCTCAGTCGGTTAAGCGTCTGCCTTCAGCTCAGGTCATCGTCCCAGGGTCCCAGGGTCCCAGGGTCCCAACATCTCTCTCTCAAATAAATAGATAAATAAATAAAATCTTTAAAATAAAAATAAAATACTGGTCATAATTTCTGAAATTGATTCAAAAACCACTATTAGGTCACAACTGCTGCTTAAAAAACTCTGGACTACTAGATCAGGAGTCAGTAGACCCCTGTAAAAGGCTGGATAGTAAATCTTTTAGGCTTTGCAAGCCATAGAGTTTCTGTTGCAGAAAGCCACCACACCCAGTGCATAAATGAATGGGCATGGCTCTGTTTCAATAAAACTCCATTTACAAATACAGGTGGCCAGCCCACTGGCCACAGTTTACTGACCCCAGGTCTAGATGAACTCAAGTTCTTTAGGTAGAAATGTACTAAAGGACTAGAAGACTATAATGCAAATAGCCTTAAAAACAATCTGGGTTTCTGAGTCCATTGCAGAGCTGCTAACAAGCTCAATTTGGCCTCCTGTATCAATCCGCCCTCACATGGAGAGAGAGAGTTCTTCCAACAGAATAAACAGCCAGCCCTGGGTCCCAAGACAAGTTCTTCTCCCAGTGCAAATTAACAAACTGGCATCTGGTTGTGAGTTGAAAATTACTGTGAGTCATTGCCCAAGAGCCTGATCAGACCAGAGTTAAAAGAGAAGTCATGTTCCTGCGCCTACAGTACTAAGGACCAGATTCCAAAATGTCACATCTCACAATGAACTACCTTCTCTGCCCCACTCCTTCCCCTCTGCAGCAGCCTAGAGAAGCAAGATTGGCAGAATATTAACTGTGGAAACCAAAACAATCCTACAGTGGAAGGCACAGTTCCTTTATCATTAGGGTTTTCATTTGACATTGCGTGACTATGAGAGAGAAAACTGCAATGATCATTCTGGTGAAGAGTACATTTTTATCTGAAATTTTCTAATATGCAATTTAAATTATTTTAAAATTTGAATATTCCAGAAAAATCATCTTGTTTCTGTTTCAAAATGAGCAAAACCCATCCTGGACACCCCTGACACAGACAAGTTGTGGTTCTTGCAACTTGCTATATGGGGAACAAATGACCTTGAACTACTTCCTTTTTGCCCCTTGCTTAATGCCTAAAGGGCATAGGATTCATTCTGAGACCACACAGGGGCCAGTAAACTCTTTCATAAGAGACCAGATAATAAATGATTTAGGTTTTGCAGGGCCAGAGGCAAAATCAAAAGCATGATGTAGGTATTTATAGAACCATTTACAATTTAATCATTTAAAAAATGTAAAGATCATTCTTAGCTCAAAGGCTTTACAAAAATGACAGTAGGGCTACATTTAGCCTGTAGGCCATAGTCTGTGAACCCCTGGCTTAGAGAGATAGAGGGCAGAACAGGACCAAGGCAGCATTATTTAAGTAGAAAAAAACGTGACAGATTTGGCGTTTGGAATTTATGCTTTCAATGTCATTTCCCTTTTTGAAAAGTAGTATTAACCAAAGAGAATTTCTTATATTGGAATAAAAATATTGACTAGGTTAAAAATTAAGTACACATGGGGCACCTGGGTGGCTCAGGTGGTTAGGCGTCTGCCTTCGGCTCAGGTCATGATCTCCAGGACCTGGGATGGAGCCCCACGTCGGGGAGGGGCAGGGGGAGGTCCCAGCTCAGTGGGGAGTCTGCTTCTCTCTCTCCCTCTGTCTCTCCCCCTGCTGTGTGCTCTCTCTTTCTCTCTAATGAATAAATAAAATCTTTAAAAAAATAACTAACTAAGTACATAAAATACATGTGGTTAGAAGATTTCAAGGTACAATAAATGACATGGTTAAATTTGCTTACAAATATTCTTTATGATATGATGTAGAAATATGGTATTTTAGTATTGTGGGTTTAGGAAAACAAATCTTCAACAATCAGTTGAAGACACTAGTATGGTGCTACAGAGCAAAATTCCATGAACATTTCATATTCTTGAGACCCACACAATGAAGTGAGAAAGGGAAATGTTTAGAATCTGACTAGTAGAGCAGAAGTCACCATGAACATTGCACCGGCATGTCCTGTTATGCGACCTTGAGCACGTGCTAAGGACATATAAAAAGCAAAACCACATGAAGATAAGGTACAAAGAAAATCAGGGATGAGGAAGGATTATAGTAGAGGTGGATAAAGAAGAAAGAGTGAAATAGTGGAGAATCTGACTGAAAAATACAAGAAAGAAACCCAAGTCCTTGTGAACGAGAGCATTTGGGACCATGAGCCCTTCTGCCAAACCATCCGCCTTCATAATTCCGTGTGGTCCCATCTGTTCTGCCCATTCTGATTGCTGAGTAACCTGAGGCAGTGTAACAGGGAAGAGAATCAATTGGGAAATTTTAGTCAAGGAGGGAAGCATGGTCTTGGCTAGGAAGACAGACTCAAACATCAGGGCTAAAGGATGAGGTGAGGCTCAAAAAGCCAGAAGAAGGAGCAATGTGTAGGCATGCAGATGTATGTGGTGCCATATAGGGATGCGTACTGCACAGGAAAGTGGTGAGCCTCAAAACTTAAATGACGCAAGGAATACTGGCTCCAGATGGTTAATATAAGAAAAACAGAGCCAGAAATTATAAGAGTATATTTCCCAGGGGATTATCTCAAGATAATTTTGATTTTTCACCATTGTTATGCTTATAAATATATCTTTGTGTGTGACATCTACATCACAGATGGCAGACACTTAACAAAAAGTGCTGTCAATAAAAGACAGTCACTAGGTGCTCATAGTTCTCTTTTCCCCTGAGCTCAGATACAGTCTCAAAATTCTTCCCAACGTGGTCCTTCAGTATTTCACTGAGAGTTAATTGTGGTTGTTACATGAAAGGAAACACGTATGCCATCCTAATATGTAGCTTTAACTGGTGAGTTTAAATTTTTAGCACAGCATCCACCAAAATTTTATTTTAATTACCACCTTGATTGCTTATTAAGTTCAGTTCAAGAACTTTACCTGAGTTCAGCAAGAACTGGTGCCTGGTTGACTTTTCAACAAACATTCACACTGAATTTGCCATTTGTTATTCCATTTGGATAAATGACATAGAGTTTTCAGATATTGTCAATCATTATTAGTTTTATTTCCAATGTAAGGATTCCCCCTTCCCCCAAATTATATAGATGCTTAGGATTAAATTGCATTCATCACTGAGGTCTGGAATGGTATTTGAATTAGGGTTGGTTTTAATTGATTAAAAATTCACTAGAATTCAGAATCTTTTTTTAATTTCCTTTTTCTAAAAGATTTTATTTATTTATTTGAGAGAGAGAGAGAAGGAGCAGGGGGGAGGGTCAGAGGGAGAGGGAGAAACAGACTCCCCACTGAGCAGGGAGCCTGACATGAGGCTTGATCATGGGACTCAGGGATCATGACCTGAGCTGAAGGCAGACGCTTAACCAACTGAGCCACCAAAATACCCCTAGAATTCAGAATCTTGATGATATTCTTTCTTTGATTATTTTTATGGGTTGCACACATTCTAAGACACTCTAGATTTTTCATTCTCCTCACTGAAATACCTGTCACTGAGATAACACCATCTAGTTGCTAAAATCCCCCTTTACTGAATAAAACTTAGGAGGCAAGATGTTTTCCACTTCTGGTAGAGTAGTTTGTTGTAGACCAGTTTTGACTGTGAGAATAACTAGAAAATCTGGTCACAATTCAAACAAAGTCCAATTTTAAGGCACTGGAAAGGTATCAAAGGAGCAGAGAAGAGTAGTACGTTAATGTGAGCCTGACATTCTGTATGTTTTTCCCATTGAGGCATTTGCTAAGTCTAAAGCAGCTTAGAACCAAGAGGCTAAAAAGCAGAGTATAAAGTGGCATCTAAGAGACTGAAAGTTTAGGCAGAGATTTTGGTAACCTCATAGAGCTTAGAAGACAGATATTGAAGGTCGGAGCTCACTAAATAGAAGGATCCCTGGTAAACACCCCAGACTTTCAGTTAGAACTATAGAAGGGATAAACACTAGGAGTAAAGGTAAGCTGGAAATAGACCATCCCCCACAAAAACTGAAACCGTGGTTCAAACCACTCAATCCCAAACTGGATTAAAGAGATCTGACCCAATTTTAATTGGCTGCTGGAAAGAAAAAACAAATCCTCTATGGAGAAAGATGTCAGCCAGAGATTCATACGATCTTGATAATTTTCCACTCACAATATTTGACCCTCAGTAAAGAAGTGACTGAACATGCGAGGAGTTAGAAAAGGTAATTAAAAATCAAAAGAGAAGACAGAATAAATGATAAGCTGGAAGATTTCATTAGAGTTTTTTTAAGAGACTAATGAAATCCCCAAACTGAAAATGTAAAAACTAAAGACTCATTAGTTGAGTTAAGCAGTAAATTAGACACAGCAGGAACAGAGGATTAGTGAACTGGAAGATAGGTCAATAGAAAATATTCAGACTTGGGGCAGCTGGTGGCTCAGTTGGTTAAACAACCAACTCTTGATTTCAACTCAGGTTATGATCTCAGGGCCATGAGATCAAGCCCCACGTCAGGCTCCATGCTGGGTATAGAGCCTGCTTAAGATTCTGTCTCTGTGTCTCCCTCTGCCCCTCCACCTGCTCCCGCTCTGAAAATTAAAAAAAAAAAAAAAGAAAGAAAGAAAATATTCAGACTAAATAATGGAGACAAAAAAAGCGTCAAGGTACATAAAAGATCTTCTTATACATACAGGTTTCATTAATAAGATTTAATATTTAAATAATTGGTGAATAAGAAGAAAAGGTAGAAACATATGGGACAGAAGCTGTATTTGAAGAGATGATAACTGAAAAAAAAACAACACAGAAAACTGAAGAACTCAAAAAGTTATTTGACCTGTAAGCAGAGTTAAAAAAAAGCAAAAACAAAACAAAAAAACTTCCCACAAAGAAAATTCCAAGACAAGATGGCTCCCAGAGCACATAGACTAGATTATCTTCAGTGATAATCCTAGTCCCAAAATTCTGACTATAAATAATAGCTGCATTTTTTCTTATGCATCATAGAGAAGAGCTGTTTCTCCGGTGCCTTGCCTGCATTTTTGACCCACAAAATTACAAAGTTAATAAAATGATTGTTGTTTACACATATAAACACACACACACACACACACACACACACACAACCTTCTGAAGAAAGCCCCAAGACCAGATGTCTTCACTGATAAATATTTCCAAAAATTAAAGGAAGGATGACAACAATCTTAAACAAAATTTTCAGAGAATAGAGTGAACACTTTCTAATTAATATTATGATACCATTATAACCTTGATTCCCAAAACTGACAGGGCATTCTAAGAAATTAAAATTATAAGTAAGTTTCTCTCATGAACATAGATTAAAAAAACATTAAAAAGCAAACTGAGGTCAAGAATATATGAAAAAGATAATACGTTAGGGCTAGTTTAAAGCTTATTCCAGGAATTCAAGGTTGGTTTTAAAACTCAGAAATCAATTCGTTATTAATAATTCTTCCCACTAATATAATAAAGGAGAAAAATAAAATAATTATCTCAATAGATATAGAAAGAAAATTAGACAAAATTCAACTCTGATTCATGATTTAAAAAATTAGCAAACCATTTATAAAAAGGAACCTCCTTAAACTGATAAAGAATGTCTACAAAACACCAATAGTAAACATCATATTTAATAATCAACTATTGCAATTTTTACCAGAGACTAGAAGTAAGACAATGACTGTTCTTTCTCCATTCCTATTGACTTTGTATTAGAGGCTGTGACCATGCAATATATTATTAAATAAAATTCATACAGACATACAGCCATAACTAAAATAAATATACATGGATTAAAATGGAATAGAAATAAAGCTGTCATTCACAGACAACATGATTGTATACATAGAAAATTTAAAAATCTCCAAACTATTAAAATTAGTAGGTGAATTTAGCAAGTTTTTTGGATACAAGGTCAATATCAAAAATAAATTTCATTCCCATATACCAGCAACAGTTTAAGAAATGAATTAAACAAATAATACCATGTAGAAGAACACCCCAAAAATTTTCAAATGCCTAAAACCAAACTGATGGGCAAGACCTCTATAATATAGAAAGAACAGTATCAAAATAACTTAAATAAAAACTATATAATGGGACGGCTATATTATGTTTCATGGATTAGAAGAGCCATTGATATAAATTTGTAAATTTTTCCAAGTTGACTTAAATTCCAGTAGGCTTATTTGTGTGTGTGTGTGTGTGTGTAAATGAACAATTGGAATTTTGAAATTTGTATGGAAATGCAGTGATGCATAGGTAGCCAGATAAACTTGAAATATTTCTACCATCAGATATTAAATTATTATAAAGGTATTGTAATTAAGATATTAATTCATATGAGCATAGATAATTGGACCAATGAAACACAATAAGAGTCCAGAGACAGACCCATACACAAAAGGGCACTTGATTTATGACAGAATGAAAAGCGGATGCTGTTAACAATAATGATGCCAAATAAACTGAAAATTTATATGAACAACAACAACAAAAACCAACAACAAAGGAAACCAAAACTTGAGCCTTACCTTAACCCCCATACAAAACTCAATTTTAAATGAATTATAGAAGATACAGGAGCATATTTTCAGAACTATTCAGTTTGGCAAAGATTTCTTAAACAGGAAAATATAAGCACTACTCATAAAGAGACATTGGACAGTATTTAGAGAATGGAATTATAAATCACAGATTTGGAGAACATATTTTAATTCATATTACCAGCAAAAGACTCATATCCAGAATTTAGAAAGAATATACAAATAAAGAAAAGATCATTACGAATAATAGAAAATAGAAAAAAATCAATAGAAAATGAGCAAAGGATTTGAACAGGCATTTTAAAAAACATAAAAACCAGGGCACCTGGGTGGCTCAGTCGGTTGAGCATCCAACTCTTGGTTTAGGCTCAGGTAATGATCTCAAAGTCCTGAGATTGAGCCCACAATCTCAGGGCTCTGCGCTGAACCTGAAGCCTGCTTAAGATCCTCCCTCTCCCTTCCCTCCCCTCTGCGCTCTCTCTCCCTCTCTCAAATAAATAAATAAATAAATCTTAAATATATATATATATATATATATTACACACCCCTAGGAAAATGCAAATGAAAGCCACAGCAAGATACCACTATACACTCAGAAGAATGAGTAAACGTAAAAGGATTAACCATACCAAATACTGATCAGTTGTGGAGAAACTGGATTCTTCATACATCCACAGTGGGAGCAGCAATTAGTGCAACTACTTTGGAAAATTATTTGGCATTCTGCAAAAGCTGAACACACTTGCACCCTGTGATCCAGTAGTTCCATTCTCAGGAATAGATGTACCCGGCAGAAACAAACACATAGGTTGACCAACAGACATCTCAAAAATATTCACAGCGGCCTTATTTATAATAGCCAAAAATTGGAAACAACCCAAATGTCCATCAGTAGTAGAATGTATAAATAAATGGAATATTATAGAGCAATGAGATGAATGAGTTTCTTCATGCAAAATATGAGTGAAACTCACAAAGGTAATGAGCAAAAGAACTGCATGATTTCATTTATAGAAAGTTCAAAAACAGACAAAGCTAATCTATGGTGTCTATAAATCAGGAGGGGGGTAATTTTGGCAGAAAAGTACAGTGGTACTTGGACATGCAGTAGCCAACTGTCCTGATTTTCCTGGGACTGAGTAACCACTCAAGATTTTCTTTTTTGTCTTTTTCTTTTTTTATATATATTTTATTTTATTTAAATTCAATTAGTCAGCATATAGTACATCATTAGTTTTTGGTGTAGTGTTCAATGATTGATTAGTTTCGTATAATACCCAGTGCTCATCACATTATGCGCCTTCCTTAATGTTAAAACAGGGTCAATCCCATGCAAACTGGGATGGTCAGTCACCCTAACCGGCAGGGTCCCAAGAGGTGCCTCTGTTGGGCTGATGAGGTTCTCTTCGTACATCTGGGTGGTGGTTACAAGGCAATCACTTTGTGGTAAGCTGTCTGGCCAAACATTTATGATTTGTCATCTTCTCTTTTTTCATATATGATTCATTAATTTATTTATTAAGCAGTTCAACCTATCTATTGATAAACGCAGAATGATGTAGGGATATGTAGAAAACGAATTGTCCCAAAGTTGTTTGTCGATTAATGTGTGCTTTTCCTGTTGATTGGAAAGGCATCAAGCTAATACTTACTATATATTTGATTGGTGCCTACCCCCAGGTAGGCACCATTCCAGGGGCTGGAAATACAAAGGTGAACAATGCTCCAGTTCTCAGGGGACTTCATTCAGGCAGCAAGAACAGGCGATAAACAAGCCCTCGATTATATAACATACTATTAGGTAGATAAGTGTAACAACAACAACAACAACTGTGAGTAAAAAGGTCAATGTAGAGGGTGACCAGGACTGAAATTTAGGAAAAAGAGGTCAGAGAAGGCTGTTCTATGTAAGTGACATTCAGTGAAAAGACCCGAATGAAGTGAAGGGACAAGCTAAAATACCTTGGGGGAAAAGAGAAGAATTCCAAATGGAGGGAGCAATGAGTACCAAGTTCCTGAGATGAGAGCATCAAATCCATGGCTTTGGAGACTTACGACAAATAAAACTATTTGTTTAAAGTCTGCTTTCCCACCCCCACTGGTGGCTCCGTTAGGGCAGGGATCATACCTGACTTCTCATACACCAAGTTTTCCCACTATCAGGCACTGTGCGTACACTTCCCCAGTACATATGTGTAGAAGGAATAAATTACAGAACTGCGTTTTTACATATCCTTCAGTTTGTTCCTGGGCTATCCTTTCTGTCCCAGGAACCTGTGTCTTTGTGCATCAGTTCCACAGTGATTTAAACCCTGGGACTTTAGAGTTTGTCTTAACATGTGGTGGGACAGTCGCAGGAGGCATGATTCAAGCAGTGGGCTATGCCCCGTAGATATAACTGTAAGTAAAAATAGACAGATGGTGTCATTGTTCTCATGAGGGTCACATCCTAATAAGATCATGGGGGAAGAAGAGCGTAATTTCGCAGGAGAACTTGGCAGCGTTTTCTAGGTCTGAGGAGTAAATGCATAAAAGCGGGAAATGGGTAGAATATCTTCTCAAGACGGGTAAGCAGGTTTGCAGATCAGACGTCTACATATCTCCGAAATGAGGCTCAGGTCTTTTATTTGAGGTGAGCTTCTTGGGAGGTCTTTGTAGGTTCTAAAAAGGGTATGCTATTTCCAGTTCTGAAACCAAGTGGTGAGTGTTAGTATCTGTGAAACAGAGCCCAGAATAAATTCCTGCTGAGATTGTATGACTAGTGTGGTGCACGGTGTGATCCGTTCATCTGATCCTCCTGAAGTAGCAGCAACACAAACAGCTCAGATGGTTCCCTTGTGCCCTTCCTTTGAACCAGTGCAGGTCTGGGGCCCAAGGGTTAAGGGTGGATTTAAAAAATTAAACAGCTATCTGAGAATGTTCCAGGTGACAACCCAGTTGTGCCCCTTGGCGGGGGCTCGCTTCTCCACTGCCCCAGTCGGGGATAGTGTTGCAGGCTGCCCCAGATTTTGGAGGGTGAGATGGCCAAAGGTAAAAATGTCACTGTCCCTGGCTAAGTGAGGATGCCAAGGCAGATTTAGAAACCTCATCAACCCCGTGCGCAGGAGAGCAATGAGGCATGTATTTTAGTCTTTGCACCTCGGTTGCAAATATTTCCAATATTTTGAGTTTATGTTGTGCTCTCTCACCACAAGCTTCTACTCCATTAGGTGAGACTGGGCTCGCTTTTATTTTATATTTCATAGTTTGGTGTAAAGTTTGATTCTGACCAAATTTTCATAACCCAAATCCTGCCCCATATCATCTTCAGAGACCATTTAAGTCAACGGAGCTGTATTACAATGCAAATTACTACCCAGTTTTGCATGTTTGGGTTTTAAAAGCCCAGCTTTTGTAATGCAAGATATAATGGCAATGAGGCCTCACCTCCCTGGTTTTTGGGGGCAAGCCTGGATGCTCCATGGGGGGAGGGAGCGGCCCATCAGCTGAGATCTCAGGAAGGTGGGAAAAGAAACTGGCTGGTTTATGCATTCATCAGCAGGCTGTTATCCTGGTGTGGACTCATTATCTGAGCTTCATTGTCCTCTCCATCCATTTGTGTTCAGATTCTCATCTTGCAGGAAAAAGGGATTTCTCCCAGGGCCTTGGGATGAAAAGCATCCTTGGCCCTTCCTGGACTCTCTCCCTTACTCCTGGAACAATAATACTTCCATGGAAGAGCGTGTTGAGTATTAAGTGCCTGGAGGGATTCGAGCCAGCAGACAGCACTCCCAGAGCACCATGCAGTCCCCATCTTCCTGACCAGAGCCTGTTGCTGGACTTGCTCTTGTCAGATACCAGGCTGTGACCTTCCAGAGGGCAAGAAATCCTGTGTATTTCCATTCGGATGCATGCCCATTGAAGTGAACACATTAGGCAGATGAGATTTGGCTGGTGGACAATGAAATGGAGCTGGTCCACCATCTCTTTCATATGGACACTGGACTTCTGTTAGCACATGAAGTTTACAGTGATTTTTTTTTTTAAAGTAATCTCTCTCCCCAACGTGGGGCTCGAACTCACGACCCCAAGATCAAGAGTCCCATGCCCTAGGGACTGAGTCAGCCAGGTGCCCCATATTGATTTTTTTAACTGCTGCATCACATGATTTACAAATATGACACAAAAGAGTACTTTAGACCTTCATTTTCAAGTGGAATACCCTGAGAATAGGTCTTCCATTCTTATTGACCTCCATGTGCCTTATTAAAAATTAAGAGTTTCTAATTTATATGGGTATACTGTCTCCTTTCATTCTCCAGAGCTGACTAAAATAGGAGAGAAGTACAAAAAAGGTTAAACCACTAACAGTAAAGAAATAGACTGGGGAGGGTAGGAATTAAGAACAACATGGCCAATGAGAAATTTCTAATACTTTCCAGAAAGCCAAAGCCAATGGGAGCATTTGATAAATGGAACGACGTGGAAAAGCAGAAGTCAGGATTAAATCATACCAGTCATCATAGATTTAATTTATGGTGGTTTGGGAGAGAGGGAATCTGGGATCCTGCCCCCATCTAAGGAGCAGCCGTGGAGATCCCAGATCTTTATCTTGACAAACAAAGCCCTGGGCAGACTCGATTTAGCTTTGATTTCCTCTCAGGTCCTTTCCTTATTAATTTATTTATCCAACACTTACTGAGTCCTGGTAAGTGTCAGGCAATGTTTCAGAAGCAGTGGATCCAAAGATGAATAAGATGTAATATATACCTTTGGGGAACAGCAAGGTCTAATGGGAGAAGCAGATGTGTAAACACATAATTACAGTGCAGGATGATAAGTGCTATAATGAAGTGCTACTGAATCGCGGAGGATGGACACTCCATTCTTGCCGGGGAAGAAGTGAGACTAGAAATGTTTTTTAAAGGAGCTAATGTTTGATGGGAGTCCTAAAGGAGGCTAGAATTTATCAGGCAGAGAATGGAAGAGGAACATACTAGTGTCAAGAAGACCACAACGGGGTCCCAAATGGAGTTACTTTTGCTAAGCCTCACCCAAACTTAATACCTACCCTCACAGCAGTTTCAGCCTCTCCCAGGAGTGGAATTTTAAACCAATCAGTCTGGAATTTCCTGATCAGCACTAAATGAGGTAATCTGCAGGAGAAGACATCCTGCCCTTCCCCCAAGGGAAAGGGACCTTGCCTGAAACAATCTTCCCTCTCCCAAACTTGTTTCCTCCTGTAGAATCTCTCCATTTTGTAGAGTACCTCAGAGCTCCCTTCTGTTTGCTAGATGGGATGCTGCCCGATTCATGATTTGTTGGATAAAGCCAACTAGATCTTCAAATTTACTCCGTTGAATTTTGTTTTTTAATGAATGAATAAACAAGGTCATTGGTTTTTATGGGCATTAAAAAAAAAAAAAAAAGAGGTCAGGCTCCCCCTAAGTCACTGAGGATCAGTGCAGTCATAGCTTTATCAGAGTAGACTGGAAATACACAAGAACCCACAGCTCTGCAGATAAATCACCAGTTATCAATCATCAAATGAAGATCTATGTGGGTCAAGAGCTCTTGTTGAGATTTAAAAACCCTCTTGGAGATGCAGGTATATTAGTTACACTGTAGTGCCATTTGCTTTAATCTTATAATCAATACTAACTACTCACACTGATACCTGAAATAAAATTTGTTCATGTGTGCATGGAGAGAGGTTATCTTAATAGAAGACTTCAGCTTTTATGAAGTAGAGCATTTGAGATAATATCACAGCTATCATATTTAAGTGCATACCTCAAGCTAAGCAATCTCAAGTGTTTACCTCATTTTCTATTTCCAAAACTCTATCAAAAAGGGTATTATTATCCAAGTTTTACATAGAAGGAAAGTAAAGATAAGAGAGGTTAAGGACAAGTCCAAGTTAAACTCAGCCAGCCAGGGATAGGATCAGGATTTAGACCAAATCATCTGCTTTTACCTAGGACTAGGGCTAGCAACATTCTTCTAGAAGGGGCTAGATAGTAAATACTTTAGGTTATGTAGGCCATAGAGTCTCTGGCCTGCAACTCTGAGCCCTCAACCCTGCCAATGGAATGTGAAAACAGCCAGACAATAAGTGAGCCAATGAACATGACTGTGTGCCAATAAAACCTCATTTATGGACTCCAAAATATGAATTACATATCATCCTCATATGTCACAAATATTCTTTTTATTTTTTTCAACCATTAAAAATGTGACAACCATTTTTAGCGGCGAGCTCTGCATATATATACTTACTCTTGTTATATGTATAAAATAATATGAAATACCTATCCTATGACCTTCTTGTTGAACTATGCTACCTAATTTGAGTGCTACTTTAGATTGATTTATAATTGAGGCAGTTTTGTTTATATGTGAATGTAAACCACTTCAGTTTTTTGGTTTTTTTTAATAATTTTTTACTGTTATGTTAATCACCATACATTACATCATTAGTTTTTGATGTACTGTTCCATGATTCATTGTTTGTGCATAACACCCGGTGCTCCACGCAGAACGTGCCCTCTTTAATAACCATCACCAGGCTAACCCATCCCCCCACACCCCTCCCCTCTAGAACCCTCAGTTTGTTTTTCAGAGTCCATCGTCTCTCATGGTTCCTCTCCCCCTCCGACTTACTCCCCTTCATTCTTCCCCTCCTGCTATCTTCTTCTTCTTTTTTTTCTTAACATATATTGCATTATTTGTTACAGAAGTAAAGATCTGTGATTCATCAGTCTTGTACAATTCACAGTGCTCACCATAGCACATACCCTCCCCAATGTCTATCACCCAGCCACCCCATCCCTCCCACCCCCCACCACTCCAGCAACCCTCAGATGTTTCCTGAGATTAAGAATTCCTCATATCAGTGAGGTCATATGATACATGTCTTTCTCTGATTGACTTATATCACCCAGCATAACACCCTCCAGTTCCATCCACGTTGTTGCAAATGGCAAGATTTCATTCCTTTTGATGGCTGCATAATATTCCATTGTGTATATATACCACTTCTTCTTTATCCATTCATCTGTCGATGGACATCTTGGCTATTTCCACAGTTTGGCTATTGTGGACATTGCTGCTATAAACATTGGGGTGCACGTACCCCTTCGGATCCCTACATTTGTATCTTTGTGGTAAATACCCAGTACTGCAATTGCTGGATCATATGGGAGCTCTATTTTCAACTGTTTGAGGAACCTCCATCCTGTTTTCCTGAGGGGTTGCACCAGCGTGCATTCCCACCAACAGTGTAGGACGGTTCCCCTTTCTCTGGATCCCCGCCAACATCTGTCGTTTCCTGACTTGTTAATTTTAGCCATTGTGATGGGTGTGAAGTGGAATCTCGTTTAGGTTTTGATTTGGATTTCCCTGATGCCGAGTGATGCTGAGCACTTTTTCATGTGTCTGTTGGCCATTTGGATGTCTTCTTTGGAAAAATGTCTGTTCCTGTCTTCTGCCCAATTCTTGACTGGATCATTTGTTCTTTGGGTGTTGAGTTTGATAAGTTCTTTATAGATTTTGGATACAAGCCCGTTATCTGACATGTCATTTGCAAATATCTTCTCCCATTCTGTCGGTTGTCTTTTGGTTTTGTGGACTGTTTCTTTTGCTGTGCAAAACCTTTTTATCTTGATGAAGTCCCAGGAGTTCATTTTTGCCCTTGCTTCCCTTGCCTTTGGCGATGTTTCTAGGAAGAAGTTGCTGGGGCTGAGGTCGAAGAGGTCGCTGCCTGTGTTCTCCTTTAGGATTTGGATGGACTCCTGTCTCACGTTTAGGTCTTTCAACCATTTGGAGTCTATTTTTGTGTGTGGTGTAAGGAAATGGTCCAGTTTCATTCTTCTGCATGTGGCTGTCCAATTTTCCCAAACCATTTGTTGAAGAGACTGTCTTTTTTCCATTGGACATTCTTTCCTGCTTTGTCGAAGATGAGTTGACCATAGAGTTGAGGGTCCATTTCTGGGCTCTCGATTCTGTTCCATTGATCTATGGGCCTGTTTTTGTGCCAATACCATACTGTCTTGATGATGACAGCTTTGTAATAGAGCTGGAAGACCAGAATTGTGATGCCGCCAGCTTTGCTTTTCTTTTTCAATATTCCTCTGGCTATTCGGGGTCTCTTCTGGTTCTGTACAAATTTTAGGATTATTTGTTCCATTTCTTTGAAAAAGGTGGATGGTATTTTGATGGGAATTGCATTGAATGTGTAGATTGCTCTAGGTAGCACTGACATATTCACAATGTTTGTTCTTCCAATCCATGAGCATGGAATGTTTTTCCATTTCTTTGTGTCTTCCTCAATTTCTTTCATGAGTATTTTATAGTTAGTTCTGAGTACAGACCTTTGCCTCTTTGGTTAAATTTATTCCTAGGTATCTTATGGTTTTGGGTGCAATTGTAAATGGGATCGACTCCTTGATTTGTGTCTCTTCTGTCTTGTTGTTGGTGTATAGGAATGCCACTGATTTCTGTGCATGGATTTTATATCCTGCTACTACACTGAATTCCTGTATGAGTTCTAGCAGTTTTGGGGTGGAGTCTTTTGGGTTTTCCACATACAGTATCATATCATCTGCAAAGAGTGAGAGTTTCACTTCCTCTTTGCCGATTTGGATGCCTTTGATTTCTTTTTGTTGTCTGATTGCTGTTGCTAGGACTTCTAATACTATGTTGAATACCAGTGGTGATAGTGGACATCCCTGCCACGTTCCTGAACTTAGGGGAAAAGCTCTCAGCTTTTCCCCATGGAGAATGATATTCGCTGTGGGTTTTTCATAGGTGGCTTTTATGATATTGAGATATGTACCCTCTATCCCTATACTCTGAAGAGTTTTGATCCAGAAAGGATGCTGTACTTTGTCAAATGCTTTTTCTGCAACTATTGAGAGGATCATATGATTCTTGTTCTTTCTTTTGTTAATGTACTGTATCATGTTGATTGATTTGAGGATGTTGAACCAACCTTGCAGCCCAGGGATAAATCCCACTTGGTCATGGTGAATAATCCTTTTAATGTACTGTTGGATCCTATTGGCTAGTATTTTGGTGAGAATTTTTGCATCCATCTTCGTCAAGGATATTGGTCTGTAATTCTCCTTTATGATGGGGTCTTTGTCTGGTTTTGGGATCAAGGTAATGGTGGCCTCCTAAAATGAGTTTGGAAGTTTTCCTTCCATTTCTATTTTTTGGAACATTTTCAGGAGAATAGGTGTTAATTCTTCTTGAAATGTCTGATGGAATTCCCCTGGGAAGCCACCTGGCCCTGGGTTTTGTTTGTTGGGAGATTTTTGATGACTGCTTCAATTTCCTTAGTGGTTATAGGTCTGTTCAGGTTTTCTATTTCTTCCTGGTTCAATTTTGGTAGTTGATACATCTCTAGGAATGCACCCATTTCTTCCAGGTTATCTAATTTGCTGGCATAGAGTTGCTCATAATATGTTCTTATAATTGTATTTCTTTGGTGTTGGTTGTGCTCTCTCCTCTTTCATTCATGATTTTGTTGATTTGGGTCATTTCTCTTTTCTTTTGGATAAGTCTGGCCAGGGGTTTATCAATCTTGTTAATTCTTTCAAAGAACCAGCTCCTAATTTCATTGATCTGTCTACTGTTCTTTTGGTTTCGATTTTATTGATTTCTGCTCTGATCTTTATTATTTCTCTTCTTTTGCTGGGTTTAGGCTTTATTTGCTGTTCTTTCTCCAGCTCCTTTAGGTGTAGGGTTAGGTTGTGTATTTGAGACCTTTCTTGTTTCTTGAGGAAGGCTTGTATTGCCATATACTTTCTTCTCAGGACTGCTTTGCTGCATCCCAAAGATTTTGAAGAGTTGTGTTTTCATTTTCATTGGTTTCCATGAATTTTTTTAATTCTTCTTTAATTTCCTGGTTGACCCATTCATTCTTTAGTAGGATGCTCTTTAGCCTCCATGTATTTGAGTTCCTTCCGACTTTCCTCTTGTGATTGAGTTCTAGTTTCAAAGCATTGTGGTCTGAAAATATGCAGGGAATAATCCCAGTCTTTTGGTACCGGTTGAGACCTGATTTGTGACCTAGGATGGGATCAATTCTGGGGAATGTTCCATGGGCACTAGAGAAGAATGTGTATTCCGTTGCTTTGGGATGGAATGTTCTGAATATGTCTGTGAAGTCCATTTGGTCCAGTGTTTCATTTAAAGTCTTTATTTCCTTGTTGATCTTTTGCTTAGATGATCTGTCCATTTCAGTAAGGGGGGCGTTAAAGTCCCCCACAATTATTGTATTGTTGTCAATGTGTTTCTTTGCTTTTGTTATTAATTGCCTTATATAATTGGCTGCTCCCACGTTAGGGGCATAGATATGTACAATTGTTAGATCTTCTTGTTGGATAGACCCTTTAAGTAGGATATACTGTCCTTCTTCATCTCTTATTACAGTCTTTGTTTTAAAATCTAATTTGTCTGATATAAGGAATGCCACCCCAGCTTTCTTTTAGTGTCCATTAGCATGGTAAATGGTTTTCCACCCCCTCACTTTCAATCTGGGGGTGTCTTTGGGTCTAAAATGTGTCTCTTGCAGACAGCATATGGATGGGTCTTGTTTTTTAATCCAATCTGATAGCCTGTGTCTTGTGATTGGGGCATTTAGCCCATTTACATTCAGGGTAACTATTGAAAGGTATGAATAGTGCCATTGTATTGCCTGTAAGGTGACTGTGACTGTATATTGTCTGTGTTCCTTTCTGATCTATGCTGCTTTTAGGTTCTCTTTTTGCTTAGAGGACCTCTTTCAATATTTCTTGTAGGGCTGGTTTTGTGTTTGCAAATTCCTTTAGTTTTTGTTTGTCCTGGAAGATTTTTATCTCTCCTTCAATTTTCAGTGACAGCCTAGCTGGATATAGTATTCTTGGCTGCATATTTTTCTCGTTTAGTGCTCTGAAGATATCATGCCAGTCCTTTCTCGCCTGCCAGGTCTCTGTGGATAGGTCTGTTGCCAATCTAATATTTCTACCATTGTAGGTTACATATCTCTTCTCCTGAGCTGCTTTCAGGGTTTTCTCTTTTTCTCTGAGACTCGTACATTTTACTATTAGATGTCGGGTTGTTGACCTATTTTTATTGATTTTGAGAGGGATTCTCTGTGCCTCCTGGATTTTGATGCCTGTTTCCTTCCCCACATTAGGGAAGTTCTCTGCTATTATTTGCTCCAATATACCTTCTGCCCCTCTCTCTCTTTCTTCTTCTTCTGGGATCCCAATTATTCTAATGTTGTTTCATCTTATCGTATCGCTTATCTCTCGAATTCTGCCCTCGTGATCCTGTAGTTGTTTAGCTCTCTTTTTCTCACCCTCTTTATTTTCCATCATTTGGTCTTCTATATCGCTGATTCTTTCTTCTGCCTCATTTATCCTAGCAGTTAGTGCCCCCATTTTTGATTGCACCTCATTAATAGCCTTTTTGATTTCGACTTGGTTAGATTTTAGTTCTTTTATTTCTCCAGAAAGGGTTTCTCTAATAACTTCCACACTTTTTTCAAGCCCAGCTAGTATCTTAAAAGTCATGATTCTGAACTCTAGGTCTGACATCGTACTAATGTCCGTATTTAGTAGGTCCCTGGCAGACGGTACTACCTCTTGTTCTTTTTGCTGAGGTGATTTTTTCGTCTTGTCATTTTGTCCAGAGGAGAATAGATGAATGAGAGAACAGAATGCTAACAGGTTAACAACGTCTCCAGCAAATATACTCTATACAAATCAGAAAAGACCTGAAACCAGGGGACAAGAAAGGGAAAGAAAGAAGAGAAAAAAAAAAAGGAAAAAGAAAAAGATAAAAACAAACAAAAACAGAACAGAACCAAAAAAAAAAGGATATGATCAAATATGATCAGGCTAGTGCATAGATCAGTGCCACAGACTAGCTTTTGGGCATATTTTGGTCTGTCAGAAGAAAGTGCCTGCTAAAATTTTAAAGGAAGAAAGACTTTATATATGTACAAAATAAGGGTTGATACAATGAAGGGATGGAAGATGACTGTAAAGATGAAAATTATAAAAGATTTTATAAAAGGAATTGATAAGATAAGAAGTTGTTTTTAAAAAGAAAGAAGAAGATTTAAAAAGAAAAAGAAAAAAGAAAAAAAAAGGGGAGAGAATGTGATCAGGCAGGAGAATAGAACAAAGCCATACACTAGTGATTTAGGGTATATTTTGATTTGTTAGAAGAAATTGTATCTCAAAATTTTAAAGAGAGAACAACTTATTTATATATGCCAAAAATAAGGGTAACTACTCTGAAGGGATAAAAATATGACTCTAAAAATGAAAAATAAAAAATGTTTTTTTAAAAAAGGGATTGATAAGATGTTGTTTGAAAAAGGGAAAAAGAAAAATAAAAAAAAACAGTTAAAAAAATTAACTTTGAAAAACTAATGAATTATGGTAAAAAAGCCATGAATTCTATGTGTAGTATTCTGCCGTTCTCCTTGATCGGTAAACTTGGTCTTGGCTTGCTGGCTGTTCGTGCTGATCTTCTGGTGGAGGGGCTTGTTGCCGGGGTTCCCAAATGTCTTTGCCGGAGGTGGAATTGCCCCGCCCTTGTGAGTCCGGGCTAAGCAAGCGGCTCCGGTTTGCTCTCAGAAGCTTTTGTTCCCTGCAAGCTCTCGGTACAGCTTTGGAGGACCAGGGTGAAAATGGTGGCCTCCCAATCTCTGCCCGGAGGAGCTGAGAACTCAGGACCCCACTCCTCAGTGCCCCCCCAGAGAAAAGCAGTCACTCCTGTCTCTCCGGTCTCCGGCCGCACTCCGTGCTCACCCGGCCTGTGACCGAGCGTTTCTATCTCTGGCACCCGACCCCGTGTGGAGTCTCCAAACCCAGCAGATCCCTGCGGTGCGTTCCCGCGCCGCTCCTCCCAGGGGTAGAAGGGAAGTCTCCCTGGATCTGCTGCTTGTTGGGTCCCTGCTGGAGGAGCTGTGGCCCGACTGGGCTGCGGATCACAGTTTATGGCCACCCCGAGCTGAGAGCCTGCGCCTCGGCTCCATCCTTGCAGCCAGCTTCCCCGCTCCGATAACTGGGAGCTCTGCCCCTGAGGGTCCTGAGACCACACTGTCCCGCGAGGGTTCCACCCCCCTCTTAGCCAGTGCAGCGACGTCCCTCCGTGGAGCCAACTTCTCAAAGTTCCGATTTTGTGCTCCGCGGCTCTAGCACTTGCCAGAAGCGGCCGACGGAGGCCCCCTCCCCTGCCGTCTATCCTCCTGAATATCGCCTCGGATTTCGCACGTCCTACCTTCCAGTAAGTGGACACTTCTCTGTTCAGAGAGTTGTTGCTACTCTCCTCTTCGATCTCCTGTTGAGTTCGTAGGTGTTCAGAATGGTTTGATCCCTATTCAGCTGAATTCCTGAGACCAGACGAAATCCAGGTCTCCTACTCCTCTGCCATCTTGCTCCGCCCCCCACTTCAGTTTTTATTTCAGTTTAATGCGTTCTCGTTTTTCATATGTATTACTAACAGAGAAGTCATATATGATCGTTACTTTATCATACTTATGATTTGAGATTAAGTATTTCCATGTGGAGATAATTGATTTCTTGTTCTTCCTTCATCTATCATTTTTTTACCAGCTTTGATGTTAACAATTAGCCAAACTCTGATTCTTGATAAAATTTCATAAAGAATGATTGTTTTATCATTTTTAAGAAAAAAAGGCAAAAAGCAGGCAGTGGGCTGGATTTGGCTCTCGAGCTATAGTTTGCCAACTGCTGACACACTTCACTCTACCTCCCCCCACTTTGGAGGCAATAGGAATACTAAGGGTGCCTGGAAAGTAGGTTTGAGAAAAGGTAGAGAAGATCTGGAAAAAAATTTGTGTCCCTTGAAGTCTAGCCCAGGAATGAGGGGGCACTGGTGTACCAAAAGAACTTCATCTATGGTCTTTTAGCACCTAGGCTGTTGCAACACAATTTGAAATGCCAGGAATAACCTATAAGGCTGTAAACTCCAGGAATCTCTGGTTCATCACTTTTCCCCTCTAGGTCAGTGCAAGGTTTCCCATCATGTTTTCACTTCCTCACCCTTTGAGAAGAGAGGAAGCAAAACAAGAAGAGGGAATGTGACCATCATGCATCTGAAAACATGGTCTAGACTCCTGCATTCACTCATACCTTCCCCTCCACCTGTATTACTTAATATTGACTATAGACGATTGAAAACACAAAATAACAGGAGTCTGAATAACAAAAAAGAAGTGTATTTCCTGCTCATCAAAATTTCAATAGCTCAAAGTGGATCTTTCTACCTTACCGATCTGCTGTCAACTGGCTGCTTTTCAATGGGTGGCCCAAGATGACTGCTCCCTTCCAGCCATCATGTGTGCATTTCAAAGAGATTATAGAAGAGCAGGACTTTCTCTTTTCAAGGCACTTCTATTTCTGCTTACATCCTGATAGAACATGGTCATTGTTGTACCTAGCTGCAAGGAAATCTGAGAAACATAGACTTGGATTGTTGGCATTCAAGTATCCAGCTAATATTTCAGGTAGCAAGAAGGGGAGAAGAGATGGTGGTGCATAATGAGCGGTTTCTGCCACAAAATTCATTACTACCTTCTGCTATTGATTTTTGCCTCCACGACACTGATATAAAGGGTTCTAACCACTACTTCTGTCTTGGACAAAGCCCAGAGTTGCTCATCCTGACTGCACCTTACACTCTCCCTGTGTATATCTGCTTCTCCTGGCCACCAATATCAACATTCAGCTTCTCTTTCTGTTTATCTTCTTTCTTTACCTTTCCCCATTATTACTCTGACTCCTTTCAACTGGATTCATGACACTACATTTTGGCAACAGACTCTGGAATTAGGGTAGAACCTTCCAGGTTGACCTGATTTCCGAGACCCTTAACCTGATCTCCTTGGGTGGGTCTTCCACCCATTTTACATTGAATATGTCTTCCAGACTGAATCCATTATCTTTAAGCTAACATTGAATATCTGAAGCACAGACGTGAATCCATTTTGATCCCAAGGATACATGAAAAAATGATAAAGGGAAAACCACAAATACAGAGAAAAATGCCCAATTAGCCATTATTTTTTCAAAAAATCAAGTTTAACTAAAATTTAAAGAGCTACAACATGGTCTCATTATTAGACATTATTAAATCAGTGGTAATAAATTTGCTATTTGATTTACTGATGTGCAAATCTAAGTTTTAAAAAAAAATATATATATATATATACTAGTTGAATGGCATTCAGTAGCACAGCCACTGTTAGGATAAGGTCATCAGTGGAATTCCTAATATGGGTTTGATTTTTCAATACTGAAAAGAGCAAAATGAGACAACATTGCCTTTTGTTCTTTTTTTTCATATTTAGAAGTACAATTTAATGTCATTGGAAGAGATATTTTTTAAAAAATGTATTATAGAATCATTTCTTTGTAAGAAGAGGGGACAGTTCCATAAAATAAACTTTTTTCCTGAAAGCTATCCTCTCCCAAGCTAAAAAGTCCTGTGATTATAAAGGTAAAATGAAATAAATATGAAATGGGCTTGTTGGATGTCCAGGATTATAAGGGTAGCAAATAGACCGTTCCAGAAATGCCAGTAATATGCAGCCACCCAAGCACTCCAAGTACAGCACAGCTCCTAGAACTTGTCTCTCTCTTATTGACCAGATATCTTTGTTTATAATCTGGATGTGCAGCTTTGAGTTTAAGAAATTGGAAACAAATGCACCCCATAGGAGAAAGTCATTTTACTAATGAGTCGAATTTAGTGGATCAACCTTTTGAGGTTTAAGAATGTTGTGATTCAAAAGTATTTTTTATCTTTTTCCTCATCTTTGCTTCCTCCAAAACAACTTCTCCAAATGCTTACATTACTTTTCAAGGCTCTTTTGAGTCTGATTTATGTCTTTTGGATGTTATGCTGTGCAGAAACTGGCCTGGAGGCTGCCCAGGATGATTCTGTTTATATTTATTTGATTTAGTATTATACTTTCTCCAGATAGGGAAGAGTGTCCCCAAAATGGCCTCTGGCAATGTGTTCATCACTCAGTTTAAAGCATGGGACACAATCGCTCCTCCAGTTGCTAGTAGGCAAGGTCAGGGCTATAGAAGAAGATATATATATATACACACACACACACATACATATATAAACTGCAGTATATGTTGGAAACTAAGTGGGCATGAAACTAGGGACATTAGAGTACAAGAGTTTAAAAAACATTACCTCCAGTCCCCTCAGCTTTTCTCAGTGCCTCTGCCCCAGATGCTTTCAGGTAAGAACTAGGGCCCTCTTCTTGTTTATGAACACCCACACACTGTGGCGGCCATAGCGCTCTTGTGATGGTCGCCATGCACTCTTTCAATGCCAGGCTTTCTTGGGTCCACATTTGTGTATGCTAGGTGTTTTAAAGAACTTCTCAAAGAAGGTGGTGGCTGAATTTTTTTAAGTTTTTTGATTGAAGTGTAGTTGACACATTTAATTTTTTAAAATTGAATATTTGTTGAACTCTTACTTCCATACCAGGTATACACGAAGAGGCAGCAGAGAAGTTAGTTGAGAATTTTTCCTCCTATGGTTTTTAAAGATTTATTTATTTTATTTTATTTTAAAGAGAGAGAGAGAGAGACTGAGTGGGGTGGGGAGGGTGGGGCAGAGGAAGAGAATCTTTACGCAGACTCCCCACTGAGCACAGAGTCCTACACAGGGCTTGATCTCACAACCCTGAGATCATGACCTGAGCTGAAATCAAGATTCAGTCACTTAACCAACTGAGGCACCCAGGTGCCCCTCCCTCTTATGGATTTTTGTGTGATGTTCAAACAGAGTGACTTTGTCACTGCCACCGCTCTCTTTGTGTTTAATTGGGCTTTGAAGGGCCATTAGGAGTCTTCCCCATGAAATAGCTCCTGAGGAAAGCAGGGAGGGTTGACAAAATGTTTCCAGATTCCTAAAATTGGCAACAGGTATAACATAAAAGAGGCATCATAAGCAATCCAGGGTCACCAGTGAACGCAAGGCAAGAGTAAGTGGGGAACGAGTCTGGGGAACCATGAATCAAGAATATATAGCTCCTATGAATACTAAAAAAGACAAGATATTAATTTCAGAGGTAGCAGGTTTATGGACTTTTTTTAGTCATTATCAAATAAAAGTCTACGGCTACATGATGAGATCCACCAAAGCTTGTACTGCTTGCGCTGTTCTGTTCCTATTATGGAAAGGAAATAGCTTTAACAAGCAATGGAAAGACCACATCTCAGCAATTACTCTGGCTTTTGCTATTGGTATGAGCCTCATGTCACTAAAAGCCTATTGGAAAGCAGCAATTATACTGGAAATGTAATGCTCTGTTATCATCATCAGAATTACTTCCTCCACATGTTGCTAATTCAGAACAGACACAACATGGACTTCTTTATTGGCCAGAGGGGAATTGACATTATCTTGGGCCTTGTCCATATCAAGAGAGATTTCCGTTTCCTGACACATTTTCCATAAATTTACTGCAGAGGCCTAAATTGAATACTGTGACTTCAAAGTTAAGGGCCTTTAGGAGATTAGATAATCAGAGTTGGCTGAATAAAAAGGTTGAGTGGCTGTTGTCTGCCTTGGCTGTTGTCTGCCTTGCCTTGAGTTGCTGTTGTCTGCCTAGGATGCTCCTAGGGAGGAGTGGGTCAAATTTTAGTGGTCCCTGCTTCATGGCCTATTGTCATAACCAGGTTAAGACAAAGAGATCATGTCGGTCTCATCCCTGTTCAAGGGAGACATTGCCTAATATGAAAGAAGCCAATATATTTCTGTGAGATTCGGGGTGACTCAAGGATTGGAAAAGATGTGGCCATTGTTCCCTGGAGGCATTAAAAGACAACAGCTATTTTGAGACGAAGGTTGGACTCTGCTTGGTGAAAATGGCCCAAAGCTATAATGATGCTGTAATGTAACATTATCTTCGAAGTCTGCAAGTAGTTTATTGCTTTAAGTGCCATCACCGTAGGTCCCCAATGCCTTGGTCAGCCCATCCAGTAGAGACATTAAGGTAACCACAAACTTCTTAGTCTTTGTCCCTCTTCCAGTGAGCTGGCTCCTTTGCTGGCCTTCAGGCCTTCTGGGGCCAGTCAATTATGAAATAAGATCATACATTCTCAGTGCTAAGAATACCCAAGGGCCCTATGTGGGGCGTCAGGGGAGGGACGGTGATTAAATAAATGCACCCTTGGATGAGTTCCCATTGTAAATGGGTCCTGAAGTTTAATGGGCTGTTGTGCCATAGAAGAATCTTTGATTGGCTACGGAATATTATTGTCTCTGCACAGGCGTCTCATGTCATCCCCTGTCCCACTATCCTCCTGCATGCCCCACAGTCCTGCTACATGACTTTCCCAAATACCTCCTCCTCCTGTCATCCTTTCTCATTCTCTGATCTGCCCATAATCAACAGGCATGAAAGAACTTTAACTCAGTAGTGAGACCATGTTGTCTATGCTTGTCAGTACTGAAGAAACTACAGTCTGTTTTACTAGGGACTGGGTCATCCAAATGAGCGCAGCATCCAGGGTTTGGCCTCTGAGAGCAAGAGTCTCTCAAAGAAACCAAGAACAGAAAAAGGCAGAGGAATTGCCTAAGTTAAAAAGCCTGGAAGAAACACCGAGATGTGGTAGAAAGAGCAAAGTTTGGGTATCAGGAAGACCTGTATATAAATGTCAACTCTGTCCCTTCTAAATTATGTGGTGTTGAGAAAGTCATTTCATATCCATGAACTTCAATTTCCTTGTCTATAAACTGAGTATAATAAAAGGTTATTATAAAGGTTGCAAGAAATATATATTGTGTCTGGCACATGGTAGGTGTGTGATGCATATGAATTATTATTCTATCATCATTATCATCATAAGGGCTGAGCACCACACTGAAGATCCCAAACTCAATTAGCAAGTCTAAAGTGTAGGCACAGGTACCAAAAACAGTAGACAAAATCAAGAATCTGAATCGGAGTGAAGTGATTCCTGGGGTGTGTGTCATGAAAGCTGAAATGCCTGTAGCCTGTCTACACTGGTCTTGAATCACATGGTATGTGAATGGGTTGGGGTTGTTTAAATGTCTAGGGTGGGTCAACACTCTGTACCAGTGGCTGAGTTTGGAGCTCCTCTCCTGTACCCAAACCCAAGATGCAACTTGTCTGACAGGAGCTTCTGGACACCATCCAACCATGGAGATGCCATCTTTCTCTCCTCTCGCTGGGGCTGGGCTTCTGTGAGCATGAAGGTGAAGGGAGCAATGGAACACAGTCCTCTCCACAGATCCAAATTCAGTTCTTTCAGAACGTTATCTTTATTGCTTCAGGTATAGCCATGAGAAAAGAGAGGACCCCGGCGGGGCGGGGTGGGGGAGGGGATGAGGGAAGAAGCTCTGTTAGGGAGAACAAGGCATCCAAGACTAAAGAACCAAGAGTTTACTGCTTCTTACATTTCAGTACTCACGAGTGAATTTTGGACCTAGGAAAGTGATGTCCTCATTCCTAAAATTAAGAATGGACTTTAGGTAACCACTAACATTAGGCAAGAAACTAAACCCTTATATTTTTTCCATTCCCTTGTCTATAGAATGGGAAAGCATGAATCTAGGCTTTTAAAAATCATATTAACTTTTTTTTTTTTTTGGTCTTACACCCTGGTGTTATGGGCTCATTAATAGCTGCAACTGGTTGTATAAGAAACAGAGATCAAGGCATGTTTTACACCATCTCCCAGAGGTCCCCACCCAGAGGTGCTTAGCCAAATTTATTCCAAATTAAGGAGATTTTGTATTGCATATATTTATAAAATGGGAAAAAAACCACTTTTGCTTCTTCTGTTCACACTTCCCCCAGGATTAATTTAAATCCAGAAGAAATAAAGAGGTTATGAAGAACTCCCTTTCGCTGTGCTTGTTTTTCTAACATTGTATGCTATCTCATAACATTGATAACACAATATGAGGACCAAAAACTAGCTAGGCTTCTTTTGTTCAACTGAATTATTGGTTTCTAAGCAATGGTGGGAACAAAGCCCATAGGAAAATTTGACCTGCCAGTGCTGGTAGGGG
This sequence comes from Eumetopias jubatus, assembly GCF_037043125.1. Taxonomy (NCBI): domain Eukaryota; kingdom Metazoa; phylum Chordata; class Mammalia; order Carnivora; family Otariidae; genus Eumetopias; species Eumetopias jubatus. The sequence goes on from NW_028274813.1 coordinate 128,030,680, forward strand.
TCTATGAGAATTAATGGAAGCCCTTTTGATTGTTTTTCATTATCATTATCCAATTTATTTAAACCTAAAAAAAAATTCACCCTTTTCTGCCCTGACTCTGGCAACCAACAATTTATTCTCGGTATCTATGGGTTTGGGTTTTTTTGTTTTGTTTTGTTTAGATTCCACATATAAGAGAAATAATACACTATTTTTCTTTCTCTGTCTGACTTATTTCACTTAGCATAATGCTCTTGAAGTCCATCCATGTTGTTGCATATGGCAAGATTTCATCCTTTTTTTATGGCTGAATAATATTCCGTTGTGTATACGTGTAAAGACACCACAGTGTTTTTATCCATTCGTCTATCAGTGGACACTTAGGTTGTGTCCATATCATGGCTGTTGTAAATAATGTTGCAATAAACATAGAGGTGTATGTGTATCTTTTTAAGTTATAAACATACCCAGAAGTGGGGTTGCTGTATCATAGGGTAGTTTCTACTTTTAATGTTTTGAGGAAACTCCATACTGTTTCCCATAGTAGCTGAACAATTTTAATTCCCACCAACAGTGCACAAAGATTCCCTTTTCTCCAAATCTAATATGTTCCTTGCCAACACGTGTTGTTTCTTGTCTTTTTGATACTAGCCATTCTAACAGGTGTGAGGTGATATCTCATTGGGGTTTTAATTTGCATTTCCCTGATGATGAGTGATGTTGAGCATGTACCTATGGGCCATCTGTATGTCTTCTTTGGAAAATGCCTATTCAGATCTGCCCATTTTTTAAATCAGATTGTTTGTTTTACTGTTGTTGAGTTGTATGAGTTCTTTATATAGTTTTGATATTAGCCCCTTATCAGATATATGATTTGCAAATATTTTCTCCCATTCGGTAGGCTGCCTTTTCATTTTGTTGGTGGTTTCCTTTGCTGTGCAGAAGCTTCTTAGTTTGATGTGGTCCCACTTGTTTATTTTTATTTTGTTGCTTTTGCTTTTGGCATCAGATCAAACGATCAGTAGTAAGACCTATGTCAGGGAGCTTACCACCTATGTTTTCTTCTAGGAGTTTTATAGTTTTGGGTGTTACATTCTTTAATCTATTTCAAGTTAATTTTGTGTATGGAGTAAGATAGTGATCTGGTTTCACTCTTTTTCATGTAGCTTTCCCAACACCATTTATTGAAGACACTGTCTTTTCCTCATGGTATATTCTTGGCTCCTTTGTTGGAAATTAGTGGGCCATATATGCATGGGTTTATGTCTGAGCTCTCTATTCTGTTCTATTGATCTATGTGTCTGTTTTTATGCCAGTACCATAACTGTTTTAATTATTTAGCTTTGTAGCATAAGTTGAAATCAGGGAATGTGAGGCCTCCAGCTTTGTTCATCTTTCCTAAGATTGCTTTGGCTCTTTGGCATCCTTTGTGGTTCTATACAAATGATAGGATTGTTTGCTTTATTTCTGTGAAAAATACCATTGGAATTTTGATAGGGATTGCACTGAATCTGTATATTGCTCTGGGTAGTATGGACATTTCAACAATGGTAATTATATTTTCTGTCTCTTTGGTGAAGTTCTCCTTGTGCTCATCTATTCTTCTCCCCAGTTCACTGAGTATCTTTATGGCCATGACTTTGAATTTTTTTATCTGGTAAGTTACTTATCTCCATTTTATTAAGGCTTTATTTCCCCTGAGGTTTCATCGTGTTCTTTCACTTGGAACATATTCCTCTGTTTATTCATTTTGCTTCATTCTCTGTGTTTGTATCTATACAACCATCTCTCCCAGTTTTGTAGGAGTGGATTTGTGTAGGAGGTAAAACTTGCTGTTCAAACCTGTCTCAGCTCTTGGTTGTCTCTCAGACACCGGTGCTTGTCCAACAGCCTGTTATATATCAGTAGTTCCCAGTAGTTAAGGATGTGCCAAGAGGTTAGTGTCCCAAAGAGGAGAATGTCAACACCTAAATTCAGGTTGACTGGAAGCCAGACCCTCAAGTGGAAGTTTTTTAAAACTATGCAAATATAGGGGCGCCTGGGTGGCTCAGTCAATTAAGCGTCAGATTCTTGATTTTGGCTCGGGTCATGATCTCAGGGTCATGGGATCGAATCCCACCTTGGGCTCTGCACTCAGTGTGGAGTTTGCCTGAAAGATTCTCTCCTTCTGCATCTCCCCCGACCTGCGCTATCTCTCTCTCTCAAATAAATAAATCTTAAATTAATAAATAAATGTATGCACATATATACAGTCCTGTGGGACCACCATCTTCAGCCCCACTAGCCGCCAGAGCCAGGTGATCTAGAGACATCCCCCGGGCAGCACAAAACTGGGGCACCAGACATAAAGAGCAGGGCACGAGACATGGGTAAAGCTCCGCTCCAGGAGCTACTGGTGCTCCGGAACATGGCAGAGGGTGAGCACAAAGATAGCACCTGACCTTCAGGTTTCCAGAAAGGATCACAGTCAGCCCCTAGATGTGTATTAATTAGAAGCCTGCCCCTCAGGCCACAGTCATGATGATTAGCTAATAGGACTCCTTCACAGAAATCTGAGCTCCTGGGTCTGTAGCCTCTTGCTATGCCCTGGGGGTGACAACTGTTTAAGACTTCTTTCCCAGTTGGTCCTGTGGGACCTGCCCTCATAAGCCCTACCGGCCACAGGAGTGAGGGGATGCCCATGCGTCTTCTGGCGGGAGTTGCAAAAATTGGGGTGTGTGAACTCCTTTTTGGGTGACACAGATTATTGCAGTCTCTTGGGATCAGGAACGCAAGCTCCCCCGGCCTCCAGAGCCAGGAGATCAAGAGGTGTCCCCTGGGGGGCGGCCACAAAGCTCAGTGCACCTGATGCATGTAAAATCTCCAAACTTAGAGTGAAGGAGGTGCTTGCTTCTATTAGAACCTCGGCCCCGAAGGGCAGATATCTAATTTAACAGGCCCCTCTAGGAGCCTGCTAGAACACTCTCCAGGGACGGAGACTGGCAGATGCCATGTTCACACTTACCCTACATCATACTCCATAGTGACTTTCAAGAATAAGAAATCCACTTGTGTTTTGTTTTATTTTTGAGGGGATATGTGATGGTTGAAGATGAATACAAATATCCACTGCTTATTTTCTGCTACATGCCTGGCACTCTGTTAAGCATCTTTACACTAATCACTTCACTTAATCTTCAAGACAACCTCATGAGTTCAGTGGACATTATCAACTCCATTTGAAGAGAACAAACTTTAAAGCTAGAAAACATAAGTCATGTGCCCAAGTTCACGCAGCTAGAAAATGGCAGTGGTCTAGGGCAAACCCTGGTGCATTCACACATTGATGTAATAAATATTGATTAAGTACCTACGATGTTCCAGACACAGTATTAAGTACTTTGGTGCTGGGCTGATTAAAAACAGATACAGTCTTTAACCTCCGTCTACCAAGGAAGTGGAATAGGAATGAGTTGTACAAAAAATAAAAAACAAAAACAAAAAAACAAAACACATGTTGGAATAGCAACAAACACAGGGACTAGAAAGAAGAGTTACACGGCACTTGGAAAGCCTAAAATAGAGGCATTTGACCTAGTCAGGAAGGTTGGGAAGGTCTCCCTGATGTGTCTGAAGCTGAGGTTCGAAGATCACTATGGGCAGAGGGCATAGCATAAACAGCACATGCAAAAGTCCTATGGCAGGAAAGATGATGGAGTCTATGAGGTCTGATCTAACCACAGATCATTAGCAATAAGGTGAATAGTCTACAGGACAAACATTATGTGAAAACCCACGAAGGACCCACCTTGGCTTCTAAAATGTTCTGCCAGTAGAAATCTTGCCCCAGTTCTCAGTTGTTCTTAAAACACAGTTACATGAGAAACAGATGAATTTTATTTGCTTTGTCTATAAACCAACAGATTTAGGTGCCTACTCACCCAGTGTGGTAGTTAGTAAGTCTAAACAAGCGTACAAATCAAACACACCAATGTGTAACTACTGACGTCCTGCATCTGAAGTGATTGCTGGTGTTTTTGCATGATGTGGGGGGGGGGGGTTCCTCTCTCTGTTAAAGGACCCCAGGCCTTTTCAGATATACAGGGTTCCCCTAGAAGAAATAAACAAGCCAAGTCAAAGTTGGTTTCTTTTCTTTTATTGAAGTGAGCATAGCTCATCAGCTCTGAGAGAAAATTGTTGCATAAGAAAAAGAACTTGAGCACCTTAGGTGCATTTCTAGGAAAATCAGACATTTTGTGCTTACTTCTGTCTTCATGAATCTTACATTTTTGAACTGGAAGAAGTTTCTTTATAGAACAAAAAGGAAAAGAATCTCAAGTTCAGTTCCCTGCACTTCAGAAAGGACAAGGCTGTATAACAGATCTTAAAAGACACAGAAATGGAAGGGGAACCAAGAACATTCTAGAAGACAAGTCTTTTATTTTCTTTGGACCTTAGACAGCAGAGGGTACTCAAATAAGTCTGTTCCATGATCTCAATGTGTCCTGTTCACAGGGTTGATACTCACATATTACTTTCTACAAAAGTAGCAGGGTAGTCCCTGCTGCCTCCAGCTGGGACTCTCCCACCCTTCAGTGAGCCTTACATGATGCTTCTGGGTCTGGCCTCCACCAATGTCCCCACTCTGCTCAGATCTCTGTCCTGTACTTTACGTGGTGATTTTAAAATATGTCCACAGGGGCGCCTGGGTGGCTCAGTCATTAAGCATCTGCCTTTGGCTCGGGTCATGATCCCAGGGTCCTGGGATTGAGCCCCACATCGAGCTCCCTGCTCCGCGGGAAGCCTGCTTCTCCCTCTCTCACTCCCCCTGCTTGTGTTCCCTCTCTCGCTGTGTCTCTCTCTGTGTCAAATAAATAAAATAAAATCTTTAAAATAAATAAATAAATAAATAAATAAATAAATAAATAAATAAATAAATAAAATATGTCCACAAATTGAAATTCCTCCCTCCAAATGGTGGGGCTAATTTCTTACGCTCCTTTTGAATGTGGCTAGACTTCTTGACTCACCTCTAAGACAGAATATAGTGGAATTGGCAGGATGTGGCACCTGCAAATAGGCCATAGCAGATATCACAGTTTCATCCTTCCTTTCTTTCTTAGAACACTTACTTTGTGGAAGCCAGCTGCCATGTTGTACGGACACTCAGGCAGCCCAAGGAGAGTCCCACATGTGAGGAATGAAGGCTTTCCTCCAACAGCCATATGAGTGCGCCATCTTGGAAGTGAATCCTCCAGCCCCAGTCAAGTACGCCAATGACTGCCCCTGCAGCCAACATCTTGAGTAGCCCTGAGCCAGAATCCCCTAGCTAAACTAAATTCATAGCCCATAGAAACTTAAGAAAATAAAAGTTTGCTGTTTTAAGCCTCTACATCTGAATCTTATCTCTAGACACCTGAAGCCTAGGATGGTGCCTGACACATAGTAGACACTCAAGAGACATAGGAAGGAAAGAATGGATGGATTTCTTCAAGAAAGGAAGGGCTATTATTAATTTTGATTGCTATATAATTTGTTATATAGCAATAGATAACTAATATATCACATAATAATAGTAACAAAAAATTTAATAATACTTTACTAGAATATAATCTCCTTGAAAAACAGAATCAGGTCTGTGTCTCACCACTAGAACCTCGGTACATGGCCCAAAGTCAGTACTCAATACATATTTGTGGGTTAAATGAATGATAAGACTTTAGTTACATTGACTGGTATTATGTTATTCATTATACATGTATTTTCTCATGTAATTCTCATAGCTATTCTATAAGGTATATTTTTTATCTTTGTTTTACAGATCAGTAGCGTGAGATATAGCAAGATGATGTATGCGCATTGTAGAATCTCTGACTCCAGGCCCTATGGCTTAACACGGGAGTCTGTGGCAGTCCTGTGGACTTAGATCTAGCCACCATGAGATGTGTTTTTGCACTTGCTGTACTATCAGCTAGAGACATGTTCTTCTCACACCTCACCTCAGAACTCTGACAACTGAGCCAAAACATGCCAAAGCTCCCGTGGAGGTGTAACTGCCATATGCTCTCACAAGAAAGCATGAGAACAAGCTCAGTTGCTTAGGATGGGAAGACCCAATTCTGCTTCTAGAGGAGGAAGGAGGGGCAGGACCCACACAGGGCAAATAGGAATAAGTCATTGTCCCTCTCAGCAGGGCCTGCTCCTCTCACCATGATTTTACACAAATCAGATCTCTAGCATTGGCAGCAAAGCTTTAGGCTGGTTCGGAACGGTAGAAGCAAAGTGCGCAGATCTAGGCAAGATCCGCAAGAGTCTACCTGGATTCTCCAAACACAGCACACACTTAATTAGAGGATTAAGTTCTACAGCTCCAAGTCTCTAAATTGCATTCCTGGCCCCTCTCTAAGCCTTGATGGAAAAACGTTTAGTTGTTGAAAACAAGGGCATACGAGATTAACCTACCAAATCCAATCAACAACAATTTGTAGTGAAGACTAACCAGATATGTTCTACACAGTGACTTTTTGGTAACCTACTTTTTCCTTTTAAAACATAAAAATCTGGAGTGCCAATGTAATTTAGGAAGAACTTGAGAGTTTCCTTTTATGCTGTTTTGGGCCTTTCTGCAGATTTCATGAAATGCTGTGGCTCTGGGATGATATTTAAACTTGGAAATAATCTTACGAAACTTTGCCCTCAATATCTTAGTCCTTCCTTTAGGATGGCTAATTTTTCGTGTGTGAAATTAATTTTTGAATAGAGTTCCAGAAGCTTTTACGGCCCAGGAGAGAATCTTGAGATACTACATTTTGATATTTTCCCAATAAGCAGCTTATTTTTCTGATAGGAAAAGAGGGAAGTAGGGAACACATCTTATTTTTTAATGTCAAAATAATTTTTAGAGGAATATTTAATAACATAGAAAGAAGCTCACTAGTACTACAAGTAAAAAATGTAGGTTATAAAATAGTATGTATATTATGATGTTCTCACATTAAATATATAGAAAGATTTATGTTTATATCTACAAAAGACCAAGCTAGACATGAAATATTAATAGTTAGCCCTCCCTTTCTTGAAGAAATCCATCCATTCTTTCCTTCCTATGTCTCAGGCACCATCCTAGGCTTCAGGTGTCTAGAGGTAAGATTCAGTTCTGCCCTCAGGTAGCTCACAGCCCAGTGAAAAAGTCACTGAAATAAACAAACAGAAGAAACTAGATTTATAAAAGGCAGTAGGGCACAGTGGTTCTGAGTACTTACCCTTATGATTAACACAGGTCTGAATATAAACCATGGTTTTGTACTTAAAATGTGCTCTTAAAGCCATTTTTCTCACTTCTCCAACTCCAATGTCCACCTGTGCAAGTGGGGATAGAACTACCTACCTCACATGATAGTCATAAAAAATCATCTGAATGTGAGGCAATAAGCATGGACCTGGCCATAGTAAGCACTCAATAAATGGCCACCACTGGCTGTTATGACAGAGGACAGAATGGGAGCTCAGAGGAAGCCAGCAAGCTCCTGAAGATACAGATCCCTGAATTCAGTCATATGACTAACCCTGAACTGGTAATGATAAATCACTAACCTAGACTTTGTGTTCTTTGCAAATCCAATATGGGTAAAACCTGCCATTATTATCTTACAAAAATGTCCATAATCTACAACACCCAACTCCTGTCTGATGAGGCCACTCTGTTTTAGGTGGTTTTCTTTTTTTTAAAAGCTTTTAGCTTCACTCATGTCCGAGGCCCCTTCTGAAGACCCTGAGGTAACTCCCTACCACATGGCAAATCCCAAACTAGCATAATGGCCTTCACCAGAGACCCCCAGAATCTTGGCTTCCCGCATTTCTTCCTTTTCATTTCTCCTTTTTCTCTTCCTTTTATAGGAAATTTTAGTTCCTATCATAACTAAAATAATTCCTGAATCTTACCTCCTCGGGAAGTGGCATGGTGACAGAGTGAAGGCACAGCCCTTGGAGTCAGTCAGCCCTGAGTCGGAATCCTGTTGTTCAGGGCCCAGGAATGTCGAACAAATAATCCACACCAGTCTCGTCCTTATGTGTTTGCATGAGAGTGAAAATTACCTCATGGGTCTGTCATGGAGATGAAGGTCACTAGCCCAATAACAACACTTGGTACAGGCTCAATAAATGTTGGTTTTCTTCCTTTTTCAGTAAGAACGATGTATTGACTGTATTTACACACAGACTTTTAGGACTCTGCCATGGAGTGCCAACGTGCCCTCATTTTCCTTTCATATGCATCCAGAAGACTGAACTAATTAAGTAGTTTTAGGGGAGGGTGCACACCTACTCATTTTTAGCGTCATCAGACCGTAGTGACAAGAGGAAAAAGGAAGACAACATTGGTCAAATGGATCGAGAGCTCCATTGAATGAATATTAGTGAGGAGACATAGAACAGCCTGAATGAAAAAGGGTTGAATTGCAAGGTTAATTGAAGGGTGAAGAAACTCCAAGGTCAAGCAAAATGACCCAAATGTTTTATTCATCCATTTATGCAGATTGCCACTCATTCAGCAACTATCAGGTACATGCAGAACACTATCCTAGAAAAAATGACAGGCAATATCCTCTGTTTCCACAAGAGAGAATTTGGTAGATAAAATCAAACCTACATCCTTGATCTCTTCTCTCTATACGGGGCTCCACATTCCACTACCTGCAAATACTGTTTACAGGTGCTCTCTATTCCCTCTCCTCCTTAACACACCTCAGCTGTTTATTATGTACCTGCTCACCGCTGAATCCAAAGGATATTCTCAAAGGATACCAATAACTTTTAATGGCCGAAACGATGGGCTGTTCCCCACCCCCCACCCAGCTCTTCACCAGCTGGGTTTCTTCCTGGTTTCTACACAGTTGACTGTTCCTTTCTCAAATTTCTTTCCAGGTTCACTTGTGTTGCTTCGCTTTGATTCATCATCTTCATTGTTGGCAAAGTTATTAATCGCAAATCCAATTCTGCCCCTACTGTTCTCCTGTTTAGAATCCTTTGGCATTTTCCTATGACCTAAGGGATAAAGTATAATTTCCCTAATGCTACCTAGACAGGCCCTTTGGACATTGGCTCCAGCCTGTTCTGCCAGCTTTGTTTCCTGTTAGTCCCCTTAGAAACCTCATGTCCAGTGATGTGAAATGACTTTTTTTTCAAGTTGGTCATGCTCTTCCAACCCTCCGTTCCTCTGCTTCCATGGGCTTCCTCAGATGGAGATCTTTTACTTCTAGAACATTCCTGGGCTTAACATCAACTTGGCCACCCTCAAAACTGCTATATGCCTGTCTCTATCTCTAGCTTTGAGTTACTTTGTAAGAAGAACATACTTTCTCTTGATGCCCTATGGTCTAACAAAATGCCGGACTCATCATAGGGGGAAAAAAAATCAAACTTTGTTGGATAAATGAGGTTCTGTTGGTTTACCTCTATAATTTCTCAATTGTCTGTATCCTCATTCCCATTCTCTCTGTGGTCTCCCAAACTGGAGAGTTAAGTCTCTTACTTAGACCATCAAAGAGGCCTGTTATTATTCTCTCCTGTGTTCTATGTCTCCTCACTAATACTCATCCAAAGCACAGAAGCCAGAGTAACTTTCCTAACATCTTACTTACACGTCAGCAGTTGGTAAATAGCCACTGATTCAGTCCCCCAGTGATGTCCTGCCAGCCTAGCTACCACCACTCCTCTTCTCCAAGACTTTAGGTTGGAGGAACCCGGCATATCAGGGGATTTCTAAGACTTGGCTCCAAAGTAAGACCAACATTGATTCCACTTGATTGTTCAGCCTATACATCAGTGTCTGCTCACAAAGCTGTCAATGGTTGACATAACCTATCAAATAAAGGCAAAGTTCCTTGTCATGGAATTAAGGCCTTCATAAATAGGTACCATTCAGCCTTATTTATAAATACTATGTATGATATCCCATATGAGTGTGTCTCAAAACGTAATATGTTTATGAATCATTTGGGGGATTTTGCTCCAAACGTGGATCCTGATTCAGTAGGGCTAGAGTGAGGGCTCCAGACTGCATTTCTACCAAGGGCCGGGTGATGTCGATGCCTCTGCTCCGCAGACCACAGCCTTGAGTAGTGAGGGACTCAATCCAAACCACGTCGGCCCCCATGTTCCTACTTTAACTTCCACTTGGAACGCTCTCTGGTCTCCATTAATTGATGAATCCCTCAAAGCCAAGCTCAAATGCAACTGTCTCACTAAAATGTTCTCTTATCTCCTGAAGTAAATATGAACTCTTTTTCCCTGGAGTTCTTGCATGTTTGATATGGGAAATCAATCACCCAAAAGGCATAACTAGCTAAGTTTTTACATATATTTCCACTTTAAGACAAGTTTTATTGTTTTCCTATTAGTAGACCCAATCATACCCTACACATTCATTACTAGTTCCACATAGTAATTAAAGTACTTGAGAAGGCTCCCATTCATTCATGATAAAATAACCAGAAAAAAATGTGAACAACCTAGATTGTGAAGAATTGCATAATAATTTATGTTCATAGTGATAACCCAGAAGCACAAGGAACTTAAAATAGCTTCTGAATTATCAAAGAAAGGTTAAAATTACATTCAGCATATTTTAGTGTGAAGTGAATTTGATGATGTTCTAAGTCTCTGAAAACTGATATTTGGCATATGCATGTGTGTGTGATAGGTTCCAGTTCCTTGAAAACATATAAGGACTATACAATTGTCTTTTACAGTCACATGTAATGTTCACCACCCTTAACACCAATTCCATGCCTGCATTCCCCTAACACACACGTGTGCACACACACACACACACACACACACACATACATGTCCATGCACGTAGGCCACATGATAGCTCAGGGAAGAAAACAGAAATCTAGGAGTCTCTGTACTTCCTAAATTCTCCAGATAAACTCCTCAAGGCCCTCAGTTTTTTTCCTAAAGCTGAAAACCTTACAGTTATCTGGACTCAACCTAGGACTGGTTCTTTCTCCATTTTCATGTATTCCCATCATTAATGCATACTCATTCCATAGAGATTTGCAATGGATTACAAAGCACACACAATAAAATTTCAAAAACAAATTAAGTTAAATATGCAGAAAAAAAAAAACAGCAAGGGTTGAATGTGAATGAAGCCAGGAAGAGTGGCTGCCTGGCCATGGGTTTTGTAAGATGCTACATAATCGTCAACCTGGAGCAAGGATATCAGCACATGGACCTTCCCCTTCCTCCTTCCTCTTCCGCTCCTGTAGCCCACCAGGGCAGATGAACAGGTGTTTCCCTTCTTCCGCTTCTCTGGGGTTTGCTTGTACACCTGCCCTCCTCATCCAGAGGTAGCATACACCTCCGTGTGTTCCCTGGGATTATATCAGTATTGTTGCTTAATATGTTAGGGAAATTAAGTCACACAATTATTTCATTTTTTTTTTTACCATTATCTTCAATACATCCTCCCCCTAATAAACTTTTGTACTCTCCCCCCACACTAAGGGCATTTCCCTTTGTCCAGGAATCTAACTCCTTCCAGAAAAGTGGTAACTATATCTTGTCCTGCACTTGTGTCCATCTTTCAAGCCCCCAGAGTCTGGCCAGATGAACCTCATTATTGGCTGAAAGTCTCACTTCCCATTAACGGGAATGCTTTCTGAGTCTCAAGAAACTTGACTTTCCCGACACTGGCTCTGTCTTCAATGGGATCTGGCCACACAATCAGGCAAAGCTTTCCGCTGCATGGACCAGCTCTCCAGCCAACACCACCTGCCTCATCCTGCCTGTTGCCTCCAAAGTGTGGCACGAGAAACAGGTGCTGGCCGAGCGGTTCTCCATTCCCTGGTTTCCCAGGAATGCTCATGCTGCCCCTCCCTCCACCCCCGCCCAATTACCTTTAGGGAGAGGTCTTTCTAGGAAAGTTTAATAGTCTGTACATCATAGGCATCCATATTTCACAGGAGGGATCTGTCAAAATTTAGGAGAGCCAGGGAGGCCTGGGTCAAAACCCTGAAAGAAGATGGGCAGGCAAACTGCCGGATTCTCAGCAGAAGGAACGAGGGGAGGGTCATAGATCTTTATCTCAAAGGCCCCTTCATGGATTCTCAGTCTTTGAAAGAAGTCCCTTCCTAGAGAAGAAAACAAACCCATCTCCATGGCATAATCTCAAGTCAACAACGAAGGGCCTGGGACAAATTCGGAATGGCCATGCTATAGAGAGGGAGACTGGACGCTATTGCCTGGCCAGAAGGAAGACTCAGAGTAAGCCCTCTGAGTATGCAGAGCCGCCGAAGAGTGGGTTATCCACAGGATGAGGCCAGTGCCAGCAGAAAGCTCAGGGTGTCTTAATCAGTAGACTATACTTGGTCCTCAAGGCATGAGGGGAACAACCTCCTTTGTAAGAGAAGTAGGAAACTGAGTAGAGGCAGGCCAGACACGGCTGCTACTGAGCAGGGTCATCCAGTGGCCTTCAAGCCATTGAGCATTCAGTGCCTAGAGGCTCTACTGGGGTGTTCTCCTTGGCTGACCTATTGCCTATGGAAAAGGCACTAGAAATTTGTTAGCACCTGAACAGAGTCTTGAACTTTGATGGGTGGAGGGGAAACCGACGGGACTGGCAGAATGGACCAGAAGTTTTCCTGAGCCACAGCAGCAGTGGGCTTGCTCCCCTGATACACAGACTCTCCCCTGTATTCTTCCTTGCTTTGCTCTCTGTCTTTAGCTTTTAAGAATCCTTTGATTCCTGATTGCCTGTAAATTGTCTTCGGTATGGCTCAAAGCTTCAGGATTTATACTGGCCTGTTTCTTATAAATCTACCTTACTTTTTACACACAGTTTGCCTTGATCTCAGTAATTTGTCTGCCTTGGACAGCCTGTATGATGATCACCTTCTGGTTCAAATTGCCAGGCGAGGAGTTTTCTACCTCCTTCCCCCGGGGGCTGAGGTTGAGTTTTTTTTTAAACAGTCCCTATAGGTCCATCCAATAATGGTACACTTTACAATCAATGGCATCTTAAATTCTGTGAATTACAGTGATGATAAGTTGCAGTAAGAATTGTGAAGGAATAATGCAGAGTGGCCCAAGGAGGCATATAGGCTGACCTAATTTAGATGGAAGCCCTTTGTAAATAAATGATAGGTAAACCGTACTAGTTTGTGAGGGCTGCTGTAACAAAGAATCCTAGACTGGGCGGCTTGAAGCACAGAAATGTACTTCCTCACAGTTCTGGAGGCTCTAAGTCCCAGATCAAGGTACAGGCAGGGTTGGTTCCTTCTGAGGCCTCTCTCCTTGGCTTGCAGATGGCTGTCCTCTCCATATCTTCACATGGTCTCCCTTCCGTGTGTGCGTGTCTTAATCCCTCTTCTTAAAAGGACCCCAGTGCTATCCGATTAGGACGGAGCTTAATTAGCTCTTTAAAGAACATATCTCCAGATACAATCACATTCCAAAGTACTGAGGGTTAAGACTTCAACATATTAATTTTGGGGACACACAACCCAGCCCATAACATAAGCTGAAGCCTGGGGAATGGGACAGATGACCCAGGAGCTGAGCATTCCACACAGGGGAGACAGCCTGTGCAAAGCCCATTGAGATTAAGGGCCAGAGTTAATTTTAAATTCCTTTAGTGTGAAACCCCCAAAGGAAAAGAATGTCATTTCAGTGAATCAGTTTCTCTTGAAACTGATGGATTCCTATTTATAAATTACTTTTAAAATTCAGATTTTTTAAAGTAAATAGGGTTATGTTCTTTGATTGTAATTATCACCCACGATTTCCTCAATCTGAACTTGATTTTGTTCCCTGTTGCTGTGCTCGATGCACTGTGAATTGACATGCAGATCTCTAACATGATAAATTACCACCATCACATATGCCTTTTGCATGGGGTGGTATTAAAACCATTTCCTCTCACTGCTTTTATAGAATAGCCTCATTTCCCAGGGCCACACATTCCAGACAGGCCAAACAGCCTGTAGAATAAATTATGATTTGTAACAGGCTCATAGAAGGACACATTCCATCTGGTGTATGGAGGACGCCATTCCTCTTGGCCCATCCTCTTTAAATCAGTGTAAAAGCCCATACCCATCCCAGCACTCCTTCAGAGGGGTTTCCTGGGACTTCAAAAAAGTGATAGTGACTATTGATCATCTGTAGGTTCGACATCACTAATCATTGGGGAAATGCAAATTAAAATCACAACGAGCTATCACTTTACACCTGTCAGAATGGCTAAAATCAAAAACACAAGAAATAAGTGTTGGCGAGAATGTGGAGAAAAAGGAACACTTGTGCACTGTTGGTGGGAATGCAAACTGTTACAGCCACTGTGGAAAACAGTATGGCGATTCCTCAAAAAATTTAAAAAATAGAATTACCATATGATCCACTAATTCCACTGCTAGGTACTTCCCCAGAGGAAACAAAATCACTAATTTGAAAAGATATATTTACCCTTATGTTTACTGCAGCATTGTTTACAACAACCATGAAAAAAAAGCAGCCCAAGTGTCCAGCCACAGAGGAACAGACAAAGAAATTGTGGTATACATATACAATGGAATATTATTCAGTCACAAAAAAGAATGAAATTTTGCCACTTGCAACAACATGGATGAGTCTAGAAGGTATAATTCTAAGTGAAATAAGTTGGAGAAAGACAAATACCAAATGATCTTAATCATATGTGCAATTTAAGAAACAAAACAAAGAAAAAATGAAATAAACAAAGAACCAGACTCGTAAGTACAGAGAACAAAGCAGTGGTTGCCAGAGGGGAGGTGGTGAGGGGTGGGTGAAATAAGTAAAGGGGATTAAGGGCACATTTACCCTGATGAGTGCTGAGAAGTGTATAGGCTTGTTGAATCATTATATTGTACACCTAAAAGAAATTTAACATTTGGTGTTAATTATATGTGAATTTAAGTGGCTCTATAGCAAACAGGACCCAAGGATTTCTCTGCCTGTACTGGGCCATCTCAAAACTCAGAGATCTGAAATCCCAGTTTGTTATAAGATTAGACAATAAGGGCATACTTGTATTTTCAGAGTTCTGCTACAAGAACTTCTTGACTAAAGCCAATGCTGCCCGACATTGCAGAAGCCTCCAGTTACAGTATGGCTCATCCAGATGAAATGCTCGATTCTTTTTCAAGCAAGTGCTCTGACCCTGAGTGACCAAAACACTCATGTGAGTTCCTAGGAATGTGTTCAGCTTTTACCCTGCTCTGTACTTGGGTTGTACGGGAGGCAGACCTAAATGCCTGTCTGAATTTCCTAGGCTAGAATATGGGGCTGGGGAGACTCCCTGACAGGTCCCTCCCCCAAAGCAAGGGCACATTTATCCAAGGAGTTGGAGAAGCTGCAGTGAGCTGCTTCTTTGGTTCCTCATCATCTGCTATCCTCAATCGAAAGAGGAGACGCGGTCCCCAGCAATGAGATGTGACACAGCTGTTCTCCCTGCCCCGGTGGAAGATGTGGGAACTTCTCACCAGCCAACCTCTAATTTTATTTCATCCAGACCCCAGGCTGGTCATTATTGACACTCCAGAAAAAGCAATCTCCCTACCCTCTCCTCCCTACTTTGTGCTACTGTGATCATTTCATGCAGGGAAGAGACTTTGGCTTTGATAAAGGGCAGTGATGGCAGATTAACTGATCATTCATTCATGCAAACAGTAATTAACAGGCACCTACTAGATGCTCCGCCCTGTTCCATGTATGAGACACAATCTCTTCTGGAGTCTCTTCCACTGAAGCTGTTGTGTGGCGTATCTTCATCTTCTTCCTCTTTTTCTTCTCCTCTACTCTTCCTTTTTACTTGAAGGTTTATATAACTGTATGATTATTAGATCAAATAATTGTATTTGGTTTGGAAAAAAAAAAAAAGAGCGAGGAAGTCTCAGAATGGTTACGCGCGGACTTCAGTTGTTAATTTCAGCCCTGTGGAACAAAGCCGCTGTTAGGAACCCAGCACTGAGGACCGCGCAAGACCTGCCACTAACATACTCACCAGATAACTGATTGGCTTTGCAGTGGAAAAGTTGAAGGCACAGAACCCTTGAAGGGAAAATCATCTGATCTTGCCTGCCTATGACCCTGAGTCAAAGGCAGAAGAAAGGATTCTTTCCTCTCTCCTCTGCCCTCCTCCTGGCAATGGACACAGAGAGGCTGGGAGAGGGGCTCACAGGGTGGATCTAGATTCCAAGGTGATCCACAGGAGATGGAGAGCAGTGGAGCTTTTACCTGGGAGCTTTTAAAACTTTTGATACCCAAGCCATGCGGGAGAGGGGCATGAGGACGACCCGTTAAGTCAGGCTCTAGGGATGGGAGGTAGAGAGAGAACCAGATTAGCATGTGTTGAAGACCCCCTGTGTCTCTAATGCACAGCAAGGCTGAGAGGATTGCTTGTCATTGGAGGCAGGATACCTGCTCTGCCATGATAACCCTTCCCTTCCCCCTCCCACCGCAACACCAGGCACCTGGCCAAATTCCTCCGCTTCCGTGTAATTACATCGCCGGAAGAGGAAGGAAAGGACTCAGGTATATAAATACGTTCAAACTTCTCCCATCTTGAAATCAACAAGCAAGCCAACTGACCTCCATAGACTTTGCTTCCCTCCTAGCAAGACCTCTCTCCCCCCTGCACACACAGGGCTTCGGGGAAAAAAAATCCACTGTATTCACCTACTGTCCACACCTCTTAATCTCCACCCTCTCAGTATTTAAAACATGTTGATATTTTGCTCATCATAGACTTTCTTGCATTAATTTTGATATTCTTAAAAATACTGCCTTAATATCTGATTAATCTTGATTACTTCATTTTTTAGCACCCCCTTAGATTTTGCTCCCAAGGAGAATGCCTCATTTGTCTTACCAGAGTCCTGGCCCTGTTCTATTTACTCCTCAACCCATTATGATCTGGCTTCTGCTCTCCAACATGCAATGGAAACTAACCTTGAAAGGTTCATAAAAAATCCTCCACGTGTCTTTAAAGGACATTTTTTCACTCCCTGTTTCAGTTGACATTCTTTTGAGCATTTCAAACACATCAAACAACAAGTAGAACATACACAAATATAACGATTACAAAAAACATTACTTATTCCTAAACCTGTTTCTAAAATGTCAACAACTTATTCCCCTCCCCGTTTCTTTATTATTTTAATATCACTTCTACACTTCCTAAAACTACAACAGTACTTAATTACAAACCTTCCCAAGGGCATAGTATTTTTACCCAGATGAGAGAGAAGAAGAATATCAATTCAGATAGCCAAGCTTACAGGATCTGGTTCATCAGCTGATTCCTGGTTACGGCACAAAGGCAGGTTATTTCTCCCAAAGCTATTCACACCCAAGCCAGGACTTCAGGCTGAAACTTTAAGATAATCTTTTCTTTCTACATTAGTTAAGAAAAAATGTAGGTCCACGCTTTTCCCATGGATTTTTGCTTTAATTTATTTATTTTTATTTTATTTTATTTTTTAGATTTTTTTAATTTATTTATTCATGAGAGACAGACAGAGAGAGAGAGAGGCAGAGGGAGAAGGAGAAGCAGGCTCCCAAGGAGCAGGGAGCCCGATGCAGTACTCGATCCCAGGACCCCGGGATCATGACCTGAGCCAAAGGCAGACGCTTAACCATCTGAGCCACCCAGGCACCCTATTTATTTATTTTTAAAAGATTTTATTTATTTATTTGACAGAGAGAGACACAGCGAGAGAGGGAACACAAGCAGGGGGAGTGGGAGAGGGAGAAGCAGGCTTCCTGCGGAGCAGGGAGCCCGATGCGGGGCTTGATCCCAGGACCCTGGGATCCCGACCTGAGCCGAAGGCAGACGCTTAATGACTGAGCCACCCAGGCACCCCGGATTTTTGCTTTTAGTAGCTTGGAACTTCCCCATGAAATATTGAAGTCTTTCCTGGCCAGCATGACATAGCCCATTGTCCCGTCATTGTGATGACCGGGTCATTGTGATACCTTAGTTTTATTGGCATCATTTAAAATGTATAGATGCCATAATGGTGTCTCATTATAAGTCATGGTTTCATCTCCCAGGAGTGGGAGAACAAGGTTATGCAATGAGCACTCTTTTTTTTTTTTTTTTTTTTAAGGTATTTGGCCTATTCATCATCTTGGAACAGAGTTTCGAGCCTCCTCTCTGCTCATTTTGTATAAGCGCTGGTGCCAGTTAAGTCCCTCTTGTTCTTGGTTCTGTATATTTTCCCGGGGCGATTTGGCTAACTCAGTTTCCTATATTTTTCCTCCTCTACTTACTCAGATAGACATCAGTTTCATGTCTATGCTTTTTAAAATCAAACCCTTAATAGAAGAAATAGAATACCAATTTATGTTAACCTCCTCTCATTAAAATTAATTAAAAAATTAAACAAATCCCTTTATAGCCAACTTCTCTGCTCATCCTAATTACCTTTAGTGTACTTTGTACTTTATATGAACTTTTCTCTTAATGTCATTATGAAATTATGGCCTTTCACAAACTCAACATATTTCAATTAACTGCAATTATTATACCCATTTTGATGCTCCAATTCCAACTTGGCTGGTGGGAGACCTCAAAGCTAGCTCTTTTGTTCTTTCAGCACTGTTCCTGGCATCTTGGAAAGCATCTCTGCTTTTTGGCAACGATAGGGTATTCCAGGACCTGTCTAATCCATGGGTATCTGTGCACGGGTGGGCGCATGCGTGCACACTGGACATGCCCGTTCCAAATCCAGGCATTTAGGACTTCATGTCAGAATACGCAGTGAACAAAATGATGCTGCTATTGAAACACTTCTAGCAGGAATAATATTGCTTTTTAACATCATGTGTTCCAACATTGATTTTTTTTCCCTAATATTATTAACATAATTAAGTTTCTGTACTTTACTCACCTTGTAGCAGGAGGTTTTATTGACCTCTAAGACTTTCTAATATATTATGCAATAAATGACCTCTGCTTGAACCTTCTTTCTTTCATAGTTCTACCAATGATACTGGCTTTTATGTTTGTCTTCACATCACACTGACATTCAAAGACCTTGAGCACTTGGTCTTTGTTCCACCATTGTTGTGCCTGATTTTCCTCTCATCCCAGATGAATTCTCAGCCCCTAGGCAATGTACCTAAGTGTTTCTTGATCCTGAGGAGTAATTGTTTGGATGGTGTCATGTTGATTTTCCTCAATTCCAGGAAAGGCATGGCTTCATTATATTCGAAGGCTCTTCTTTGTTCGGGATTCAATTTTGGAGGACACTGTATTTCCCTTTGCCCATATGTTTCCCTACCACCAGTTCTATATCTGCCCCATACAATTTTCCATCAGTGACATCTAACATATTTGACTATAGGAATACAAAGGAAGAAAGCTGTGATCTCTGGATAATCTCAGTGACAACATTAAAAGAACAGTAGCACCTGTTCCCTGTCTTAGCCTGGTTAATATATTTCTTTCTAGAAGTCCTTGTTTTCTTATATTTTTAATGAGTATCTTCTTTGGTAACTCAAGACTTACTGATCCCTTTGTTTAAGAGATCTGGAATTCCACCAGAGTTTGCTCTGGCTACTACAGGTTTAGCTTCCACGATTACCTTGGGAGGTGTGCCAAAGATGCCCCATTTACCTTTACCCATAGGAAGAGGGCTCTGGACAGGAAAAGGGAGAACACTTGCTTAAAGAGATAAGAGATAGAAAGTAAGAGAATACAAAGGGACACATACCTGATCTCTTATTCAAAATTACCTTAGCAGGATGGAGTTTGAATTTGACAGCAGGCTGGGTTTCATTTTATGCCTTGGGGTTGGGGCAGAGCTCATGAGAAATGTCAGTTTGCTGGAGGCTTCCCATTAAACAAGGCAATTTGGGTCCAGAAATGATGGAGTGGGTATACATTTTTTTAATATGAATAAAATTTAAAAAGTTATAATCCTAATGTGTATTTATTTTTTTAAATGGTAACTTGGAAATGTAGATGAACATAAAACTTGCCATGAGTGAGCCAGGCTCTGTGCCAGGCACTGGATGCTGCGTAACTCTTCTAATACTCACAGCAACATGCTGGGATGAGTCCTATTTTTATTCCCATTTTAAAGATAGGTAAATTGACACTCAGAAAGGTTGAGTAAATTATTCATGGTCATAAACTAGCAGATGGTCAATTCAAATTCAGGTGATTCAAATTTAGGTAGTCTGATTGACTGCAGAACACATGGTCTTAAACATGCTGTTTGGACACATACCAAAATTGGACCATACCACACATACAATCTGGAATCTTCCTTTTTTTCCCTCTTATTAGTTTATTAAGAGCATTTCCCCTTCGTGTAATGTTTCATAACACATCATTTAAAAAATGGGTGAATACTTGGGGTGCCTGGCTGGCTTAGTTGGTAGAGAATGTGACTCTTGATCTCAGAGTTATGAGTTCAAGCCCCACGTTGGCCATGGAGCCTACTTAAAAAAATAAAAATACAAATGGGTGAATACTGTCCTTTCTTGAAAATGTAATGTAATTTTGCCAGTCCTTTATTCATGGACATATACGTTCTTCCCAATTTTTCAGTATCAGAAATATTCAATAAACACTAAGCAACAAACACTAAAGCATTGTACTTGTATTTTTGCTTGTGTCTCTGATTATTTTCTTTGGACAGATTCATTGGGGGAATTATCAAGCCAATGGAAGTGAACAATTTGAGTACCTTAATAGGCATCACCAAATCACTTTCCACAGAGTGGCAGAAATCCACACCTTTGCCAGCACTTCATTAACGAGCCTTTCCATCAAACTTCGGCCAGCACAGAAAATTTTCTTTGAAAAATGTTTTGCCATGTTGGAGGGTGAATAAAATGTGTCTTGTATTTGTTTTAATTAGTATTTGTTTGATTAGTTGTGAGTGTGACTATTTTTACATGTTCATTGGATTTTTGTATTTCTTTAAATTTTCTGTGTGGACCCTCTGCCCACATTTCTTTCTGAGTATTAGGGTTTTACTTAACGATTTGTAAGGCTCTTTATGTTTTGATGATATTACCCTTCCGCTCTGTTGCTAAACTACTTTTCCCAATATCTGAGTTTATTGTTGCGAGCGATGTTTCTTGACATAGGGGAGTTCTAATTGTGTAATTGTAAAGTCTATCTAGCTTTTCCTTTGTAATTACTCCTGTTGCTCTTATACATAGAATGTCTTTCTCTCTCCAAATATCTGATAATTATTCACTTATACTTTTGTCTATGTGTGGTTCTTTCATCCATTTGTTTTTATTGTTTTTGCTTGGGGCTACTGCACCAGCA
Source organism: Eumetopias jubatus (assembly GCF_037043125.1). Lineage (NCBI taxonomy): Eukaryota > Metazoa > Chordata > Mammalia > Carnivora > Otariidae > Eumetopias > Eumetopias jubatus. The sequence goes on from NW_028274813.1 coordinate 128,051,954, forward strand.
AAGCTATAATTTGAGTTAATCAATTTTCTCAACCATTTGATGAATAACCTGTTCCTTTCTCATTTTTTGTTGTGCTTACTTTATTAAGCTGGGATATATACTAGAGTCTATTTCAGGGCTGATTGCTTGATTCTATCAATCTGTCTGCCAGTTCTTGAGCTCATACCATACTCTGTTGGATGTTGCTTGTGATATATTTTAATACCTGGTAGGACATGCCTCCTTAATATAACTGCCCCAGTTTTCCTATTTCAATATGTTCTTTTTTTTTTTTACTTGTTATTCATTTGTATGAACTGTAGAATCACTACATCATATAAGCCAGATAATATTGGCTTATCTTTTGGTTTTCATAGCATCGAAATACATAACATGTTTTGCAAAATTGTAGTAGTATTTTTTTGCTCTTTTGTTAGGCTATCTTTGTTAGTTTTATATTAGTGTTAGGCTAACTTTGCATAGTGAATCTTTATATTTTCAGCTTTTGTTTTTATATCTGGGAAAGTCATATTACATGGGGTTATCTTTGTGAAAATCTGGAAGTTATCACTGGTGAAATTTTAATGCAATGGGATATCTTTAGAGGTAATTATCTTAGGGTCAAGTCAAGTTTGCCATTATAAAATCTATTTAATTCAGTTTTCCAAATTTACTAACATTGTTTTTGAATAATACTTTTTGATTTGTTAAAATTTTCCTCTGTTCTTATTTTTACATTTCTTTTTTACTTTTGAATTTTGTTTTTTTCCCTCTACTTCTCATATATCCTTGAATCGTGTTAAAAAATCAGTTCTTGAATTTGTGCATCAACTTTACTGTTTCTATTTTTAATAATTCATTCATTTTTTCTATGCTTATCTTTAGAAAATCTTTTCTTCTGTTTTCCTTGTTTTAAATACATGTTAATTAGGTATAGTACAAATGCTTTGAAATGTATCTATTTTGTCTACTTGTTTTTTCAAGTATAGTAATTCTATAAGGGGCTTGCATAAAATAATTGTGTTTCTGTCCATTTCTTCTTGTACATCTTTGCCTTATGTATGTGAGGTATAGAATATATATGCTTTTTATATCTATATTGAAAACTGCACATTTTTAGGCACACTGATTCATGTATTCAGTCTTTATGAATTTAATATTAATATCTTTATTTTTTCTCATTTATATTTTTCTGGTAAATCTTTATTCATTTTTAATTTTTTAGTCTATTTGTATCATTTTATTTTGGATATATTTCTTGTGAGTAGGTCATGGTTGGATTTTCTTAGCTCAATACTGAAGTTTTAATATTTTATTGTAGGATGTTAAATCATTTACATTTATTATTATAACTGTCTCATCCCCTCATTCTGGATAATTATTTGGGATCTTTGGGGGTTTACTCAGGTGGAGTTCAGGGGAACAGAGTCTGAACACTGACATGAGAAACAGCTGCAGGCATGAAAACAAGGAAAACTCACACTTGGTCATGACCAAGTCCCTCTTACAAAAAAAGGAACATTCTAAATGTCGAGCCTGTGGAATTGGTCAGAAATCTAGAACAGGATCCATATCAAAGAATTTTCAAAGATCAGACACAATTGAGGAGTTGGTTCAGAAAAGAGAGCCAGGAGAGCCTCCTGGGCAAGCTTGGGGAGGCCCTCGGAGAGACCCACATGTTTTCAACCTTTTACTGTCAATGATACTGAAAGAAATAATAGGGATTGGCAACAACAATTTACAACAACAACTTGTTTATTGACATTGGACTAAGTTCTTTCGATAAAGATTCCTTTCATCCTTGCAGCCCCCATGTTATTATACTTTTACAGACAGGAAAAGAGGCTCTGAATTTTCCAGACCAAAGTGAGTAAGTGCCAGAACTACTTTCAAAAAACAAATTTCCCTAACTCAAAAGCCCATGATTTTGACTATTGTATTATACTGTTTTCTTCCCAACATTGTAATTGTTCTTGGTTTACATTTTCCCAATATTTACAAGCATATATTCTCTTGAATTATTTTAATTAGGTTTTTCAAAATCATACTCAAATACACAGATTCTCCATCAAGTTCATGAGCACTATGATAACTTTTGATTCCTTCTATAAGATGAGGAATGGAGTGCTCTTCTCTTCCCCACATACTCTTTTCCCCCATTTTTGTCAATATCATTTGGAATTACGGACCAATTTGTTAGTGGTCTTATTTTTAGTTATTCTATTTCAAGAAACAATGGCAAAAACTTTCCATTTGTGCTGCTATTTTATTTACAACTTTTTTTTTTTTTTTTACTTAATTCGGCATGTTTAGCTGGGACTGTCACAATGTTTTTGAACCCACTTCTGCTCTTCTCGAGTTTTTGTCTTTAATTATTATGTTGTTCCATGTGAATGTATCTCTACATAAGTTTTTCAAGAAAAGTGCAGGGGTGGTATCTTTTTTGAGCTCTTGATTAGAATATCTAAGAATGTCTTTTTTGTTTTCTTTGCAAATTAGCAACGTTTCAGCTTGAGTCATAAGCATTTTCTCTCAGCACCATTTAGACTTTGTTCCATTATCATCTGGCATCTAGTTTTGTGATACACAGTTGATTTAGCCTGTTTTCATTTGATGATAAGTAACTTTAATGTTTTGTCTGGATGTTGGCAGAATTTTTAAAAATCCTTTATATTTAAACAAATTTTCTAGGTTATAACTAACTGTGAATCTTTCTTCATTAATTTTGTCTGGAAATGGTGAGCTATTTTAAATTGTGCATTCAATTTTTTTTTTTTTCAGTTTGAAAAGTTTTCTTCCATTCTTGGTCTTTAATATTGCAGCAACATTGTTTGTTCTGTTTATAACTTTCTGGTGGGGGGGTCTTTCTTATCCATGTAGTAAGTCTTTATTTGTGATCTACCAAGTCACCCATCTTTTCTCTAATTATTTTTATCTTTGTTTCTCTTCTCTACATTGATAGAAAACTTACCTAGCTTGCTCTCTATATCATTTATTTGGTTTCCTGCAATTTTGATTCTTATCTTTACTGCCTCCAAATCAGATTTCAGCTGCACAATTTTATTTGTGGCTTACCTGAGTCCTAGTCTTATCTGCCAGCTTCCTCTTCTAATTCAGTTAGAATCTCAAGCATCATCTTTTTCATCTAACACTGTATTTATCATTTCAGAAAGTATATCTGTTTAGTATTTATTAAGAACACAAAACAGCAGGATTAAATTTTTTTGTCTTATCTAGTCAAGTTTTCCTTTTTTTTTAAACAAGCATGCTTTTTCTTTGCCTCACTGGTCTAGGGACCTTGTTTTATGTTACAGAATATTTTTCATAGATTCAATGTATCTTTATCCACCTCTCAAAACAGGCACACTCATTCCTTCTTAAACAAAGAGATGTCTATCCAAGATGGTTGTACTCTGGATCTGCTAGAATCTTCCTTTTAAATATTAAATTAGAGAGCAAGTTATGGTGCATACCCTCCCTGACTTCCAGTGCTGAGCTAGCAATGGGTACTCCTCGATCATGGCAGGAATTTCTCTTGCTTCCCTAACTATTTCTTTGTAAATGGGAGGTGAATTAATTAGTAAATAGTTTGAAATATTTCATAGTCTTTTTGTGGCCTGAAAGAGTGCATGAGGGGCTTTGAGTCTAAGAATACAGTGCTTTCAATGTATATGGCAGGTTGTATTTTCCAAAGATGGCCACAGCAATATATATATCCCATCCCATAGGTGCTTCTTCTTTTTTAAAGATTTTATTTATGTATGTATTTATTTGAGAGAGAGAGAGCGTGCAAAAGGGGAGGAGCAGAGGGAGAGGGACAAGCAGACTCTGCTGAGCATGGAGCCCGATGCGGAGCTTGATCTCATGACCCTGAGATCATGACCTGAGTGAAAATCAAGAGTCATATACTTAATTGACTGAACCACCCAGGCGCTCCCCATTCCACAGGTTCTTCTAACAATGTGGCACTGACCTGCTTTCATCGAGAGGTGAGTTCTGTGATCTCTACCCTTGAGTCTGGTTGGAGCTTTGTAGCTGTCTTTATCAACAGAATGCAGGAGAAATGATGCTGCATGACTGAGGGCAAGGTCATAAAGGTCCCATTTTCTTTCTGAGGTATGGACACTAGGACTCCTGAGTGGACATGTATGAAGTCTGGCTTCCTCAAGTTTGCCATTTTGGAGACATCATGAAGAAATACCACAAATGGAGATGCCAGGAAGGCATGGCTATTCTAGCCCTCCACTGTTTGAGCCTTTCTAGCCTAGGACACAGGCATGTGAATGAGTGAGACCTCCAATGATTCCAGCCCTCAGCCTTCCAGTAGAGTCCAGTTCTCTCCACCAAGCCCTGCCTAGACTGCAGATTCTTGAGCAAAATGAATAAATGAACATCATTTAAACCACTAAGTTTTGGGGTGGCTTGTTTCATAGCATTAGATAATCAAAAACATGGGCTTCCCATCCCCACCCCAATGTATATTACTATATTACCCACTCCCTGTATTACTATATTACTTTCTATCCCAGGACATACTCTGCAACCACCCACCCTTTCACTGAGCCCATTGTGCTTTTCTGGGATTTACAATTGCATAGACTTACCAAGATGCGAGCCCTGAGCTGAGCATCCCTGGACAGCCAAGAGGTGACTGTCAGGTTTTCTGATTGGGGAATTAGCCCAGGTCCCCCATGTAGAGCCCTCTTGTCCTTTCTCCCCATGGAGGAAAGAGGCACTCTTCCTTGGTCATCCCATCCAGCCTGTGTTAAGGGCCATTTCCCTGAGAAACTGGATAACCCATATTTAGGATCTGGGGTCTCAGCCCAATTAAGTCCTGGCAGCCCTTTTGGGTTTTCGTTGGTATTTTAAGGTGAGCTGGGAAAGGGAAGTTCAGGCAGCCCTCATGATCTTGAAGTCCAGCATCCTAGCTTTCATTCTGAGGTTCAGAGGTGTTGCCAAAACAACAGACAACACAAAATGGACGCCTCTCTCGGTCCCCTGGCCTTGTCAGGTGACCCGTGCTCTGTGGGACCCCATGGTGTGAGGGTTCCAGGAGAAGGAAAATAACCAGCATCTTCTTTAAAGCCGATTGTTGCTCCTTGTCTTCCCTTCTAAAGCCCCAAACACAAGGGAAAGGGGAATACACAGAAATCTACAATGCTGCTGGAAGTCGCCTAGCTCTGGGCTCCTCTTGATGACTTCCTAGGCTGGTTGTATTCTTCTCAAATCATTACCTGCATATGAATCGCCTGATTCGGAACATCTGGGCTGAGGTCTGAGCGTCTGCATTTCTAGCAAGCTCCCAGGTGACGCCAGGGTTGCTGGTCCACGGACCACACATTCAGTGGTGGGGCTCTGGGCAGTTACTGTTGCTCTCACTTCCTGAAGGCAGCCCAGAAAGACTCTCACTTCCTGCCTCACTAGTTGTGGTTTTATAGCTATTGTGACTATCATGCCCCCTGTCTCTTTGCCTCCCAGTGCTTATGAGCTCCTCCCACCATTTTGTCCTGTCCCACAGCTCGGGCATGGGAAAGGATCACTTCTTGTGTCCTCACTAGTTTGTTCTCTGCCCAGTAGTTAGTGAACACTCTGTGCCCGGCTCCTCCAGGGGCAGAAACATAGAGATAGAAGGCACTGATCAGAGGTTTGTCAGGGAGAAGGGCAGTGAGTACCCTCTACAACAGGACAAACGCTAGGGCAGAGGAGGACATAGATGGTAAGGGGATGTAGGTGGTAGGGAGGCAGTGGGGGAGCTGGGAAGGCATGAGCGAGAGGGTATTCTTTAAAGGCTACCTGGAGGACGTGACATTCTAGCTGGATCTTAAGGTACTGGTAGGTGTGAGCCAGCTGAAGAAAGGGGGAGGGAAAGGCATTCCAGGCAGAGGGAATAGCAGGTGCAAACGTTTTAAGAAGGAGAAAGCATGGTGAGCTCAAAGGACTGCAGTTAATTATGACCAGAGCATGGAGTGTGTGTATGTGTGTGAAGGGCTGGGGAGAGGGGTAAGGTAGTGTAACAAAGTATCACAGACTGGGTGGCTTAAACAACAAACATTTGTTTTCTCACAGTTCTGGTGGCTAGAATTCTGAGATCAAGGTGTCAGCAGGTTTGGTGCCTTCTGAGGCTGCTCCCCTTGACTTGCAGACCCTCTCTTCTCCCTGGATCCTCACATGGTCGCCCTTCTGTCTGACTTTCTGTGTCCTAATCTCCTCTTTCTGTAAGGACACCAGTCTTCTTGGATGAAGTTCCCCCTAAAGATCTCCTTTGACCTTAATCTCCTCTTTAAATGACCTACCTCCAAATTCAGTCACATTTTGAGGTACTGGGGGTTAGAGCTTCACCATATGAATTTGGAGGGGCTGCAACTCAGCCCAGAACTGGCAGTTGGAGGTAGGATGGCCTTCTTCATTTTGTTGCTCTCTTCACCCTTCCACAGAGGGAGAGTTGGATAGGGTTTGGAGGATGGAAGCTGGGCGTGGAGGAGGACCCTCATCTGAGCAGGGGTGTTCCACTCCTTCATCTGTGGATGCTTTCTCTATTACTCATACTCTTGATTTAGGTTTTAGTGGCATCCTGTACCTTGGGGTTTTCTTTCCTGGTCTTCTCACGTGCCCTTTGTTCCAACAGCAAGAGGGCTCATGGGCTGCCGTGTGCCATGACCGCCTGGGGTACCCAGGGCCGGAGCCCACCACCCCTCGGGGAGCAGGCAGCTGTGGTCACTTTCTGCCGGGCTTGGGACCCATGAGACTCTTGGCATGCTATCAGCCTTGAAACCCCACACCTCTTTGGCAGAGAGGCTGTTGGGCCTTCTGAACATTTCCAGGGCTGGCTCATTTCACTGGCTCACATTTAGTTATCAGTAGCCACCCTTAAAACACAAGGGTGTGTGTGCATTTTTGAGACTGGGAGCAAATCTGGGACACTTGCCCTTGAGAGAGAAAAGGCATTGTGTCGGTGAGAGGCACTCCAGGACAAGTCCCGCTCTAAGAAGGAGCCACAGGGATGGAGAAGCAGGTCCCTGGGGAGCATACCTGGAAGGAAGTTTTCTATAAACCTTGACCCCCTCTGGGTCATTTTCCTGTCCTAATCATAAGTATTAAGCCTCTTGGCAGGAGGCCTGTTAGATTCTCAGCAGGACAAAGGCTCCTTTATTTTTAAAGTAAAACACTCTGCTCTTAAGAAACTAACAGTCTATTTGGGTAAACACATTCTATTTACCCACATATCAATCGAAGGCAGCCAAGGTTGAGCTCCCTAAATACACTACTATTGGTAAATGTTTATCATTTGTGTCGCTTCTTTCATCTCAAGGCTCATTTTGCATAAATAAAACACATTTTTAAATCCTGAGTTTTCTCCTATCTGTTCTCCAATTTCCCTGAACGTTCTTCTTCTTTTCTTTCCCCTTCCATTTCCCTTGGATTCTGGATGCACATTCTTAAAACCGCATCTACACTGATGTTTATCCTTTTCACTTCTTTGCTGAGCTTTAGGATATATTCAAATTAAGAAATGTAATTTAAAATGTAGAACTATGAATATAGTTGGTAGCAAACAGAGGCTATGGGTAGAAAGGCATATGGATCAGGCTAATTGTAAAGTGGGGGTGGGGAGAGAAAAACTCCGAGAGAGAGAGAGAAAATAAGCTTCAACTCAGCCCAAATATTAGTTTGAAGCCAAAGAAGTTGGCCTAGCCCCAATTCTATCCTTGGTTGGACACAATACATGATTGCTGTATTTTCAGAAAAAGAAAAAAAAAAAAATCCATCCATAGGGTGAGAATCTAAGCATCTATTTTCCATCCCAGTGACAATCAGAAATCATTCTTTGCATTTATTTTTCAACTTTGTACTTGCCTGTGAACAAAATTGAAGCTGGCAAAGGATGGTTCATGTGAATTACTTGAACAACAGTTTCTCATTGTGTTGAATTACATTGAGGCTGCTTGCTGTGAAATCTTGCCACAGCCCAGTAACAGTGAAAGATATTGTCACTTTTTTTTTCCATGGCCATGAAGTTAACCCACTTCTCTCCCACATAAACGAACTGATGGTCCTTTCCAAAGTGGGGGAGAAAAGCTCTCCAAATCCTAATCACCAAGCATTTATGTACAGTTTTCAGAATCAAAAGCCAGTCTATCTTCCCACGTCACCCGATCTTCATGCTTCCCCACATCACATTTCCAGATGACATGGCTTCTCAATGTTTGTCATACCTCTAGTCACCAACAAAGAGAGGAGTCATGCATCCCCAGCCCCAGCTAGCAATATTTTCAGCTAATTTAGGAAAGTCCAATTTAGAACCTAGCCCAGAAAAGGAGTAGCGAGGCAACAATAATCACGAGGGTCCTCTGGGCCTTTATAATGCCTTCCTTTCCTAAATTCACCATCCACCACTAGGGGGACAGATGACGGAGAAGGGTCCACGCTGTAAGTGGTGGCTGTGGCATTTCTCCAAGGCAACATTTAAGGTTGCCCAGTTGAAGCGTGGGATGGGTTCTGAGCTCCATTTGCCTTGTTTGCCACATGACGGTCAATGGTTCATTTCAGAGGCTAGTTGGAGGGGAAACCACAGATCATGGCGGGGCTAAATCCCCTCTTGATCTCCCTCTTCCTCCTGGGCGTTCCTCCCAACTTGGGGTGGAAAATGCTGCTTTTACTCATGAGTGAAATGGGACTAATAAGAACAGCTCTCCCTGTTGGGAGATTTGAATGATACAGAGCATTAAGATACTTAATCGGCAGTCACGTGCCATGCAGATATGAGGGTGGTCCCTGTTCTCTGCCGCTTTCTCTGCATAGGAGAGAAGCCAAGCAGAAGCACCTGCTGCTCATAAACCCACCTCATCAACCCCAGAGCCCCGATCTATAGGTAAATAAAGGACAAGCAAGGAGGGAAGGAGATTGAATGTGTTAAATTCTTCTTTCTGATGGTTGTGAGGCTGACACCTGAGTTCCTTCAGGCTGACTTTGATTACTCTTCCAGGCTTCAGGCACAGGATTATTTTCATGGCTGCTTACTGTTAATTATATGAAGAAGCTACAACCCTAATCCAGAATTCTCTGGATTAGCAGCAGAAGTGTTTGATGTCTCCAAAGACAGTTAAGTTTTTATAAAATAAATGCCCCAAGCTGAAAAAAGCCTGTGTCCTTCTTGGACTATACGCAGGGCAATGTGGCATAGTGCAAAGAGAGTTGGACTTGGATTCAAGTCCTGTCCCTTTTGATCTGTGTGACACTGGGCTAGTCACTATATATCTCTGAATCTCCATTTAGAAAGTAGAAACCCATGAGTTCCGCTGTCCCCAAGAGACAGGGAGTCATTAAGAACCTGGACTGGTTTCTGAGGCTGGCCCTGCCATTGACTGGATATGTGACATTGGTAATGTTAACCTTCCTGGGCCTCTGTTTTCTTATCTGTAAAATGGGCTAATAATAGTATCTAGTTTAGACGATGGTTGTGAGGTGTAAATGGTAAATGCAGGTAAAAGCACTTAGAACGGGGACCTGGCCAGAGGAAGCACCGGAGAAACATTAGCTCTTGTGATTACAAAGAATGTAAACAACACTTAAGGACTATAACGCACTCAGCATGCTATTTCAACAGCTTCAGGGACAAGTAAACATCTCAGCTTTGCAGGGCCAAGTCAGAGAGGCAGGAAGGGAGCTAGCTCATCGAGGGTCTTCTCAGGAAGAAGAATGGAGGTACTCCCCTGAAGCCAGAGTGTTGGAGTGGGCCCAGAAGCAGGCCAGAGGCGGACTCAGTAGAAATTGTCAGCTGTGAGGGGAGGGTGCAGGGAGTGGGGGAGGAGCTGCAATAAGGTGACAGAGTCTCGGGGAATGGTGCAGCCCCTGGTGACAGGAATCCGGGAAAATGGTAAAAGACCTGTGTTGGGGGGAACCAGTTCGATAGCAGACAGACAAGAGGGGAAGCATCTGAAAGGGACACCAAGTCTAGGTGAGATCATGTCTGGAACCACAGGATGAAGCAGTTTATATTTAAATGGTATGGCAAGACAACACCCCCACATTACACCATCCATTCTCATTCAAGTTCTTTGGGAGGAAGTAAACATTATGGAAGTGTTAATTGCTATTCAGTTTCAAATTTAAGCCTGCATTTGTACACGGGAGCCTAGGAGAATGGCACATTTTCTCCGACATTATTAAGTAAAAAGGCTTTATAAATAATTGGTTGAGCCCCCCAACGGCCCCGGCATAAGCTGCTGAGTGCTTCCTGGTACTGATCCAGTCCTTCCCAGTTTTTCTGAGCTTCCAATAGGTAGCAGATCCTACTGGTGGTGCCTTGTGGCCCAAACTCCCGGTGATGGTTATAACGAGCGGCTGCCACGGGGCGCGAGCTTTCAGGCCAAGGCCAGGGGAGCGGCCCGGGCCACAGAATGAGGGGAGGGCTGGGGACCGAGGCAGGCCTGTGGCTAATCGCTTCCCGCCGGCTTTAGCTTTGGCTGCATCATTCCTGAGGACAAGCTCCAGGCAGATGGAGGGCTGGACAAGGCCCTCTGCTGGGGTCGCTGAGACCGTGCAGCTACCTAGACCGTGTGGCTGGGGGGCGACCGATAGTCTGTGCGGTTCCCGACGGGATAATCGAACTTCCCCCTTGGGGTGTTCAGCTGCTTTCTTTCCTCGCGGTCGGGAGCCGTTTACGCACGCCCAGGGGCCCGGGGGAGCAGTAGCAGGGGCCGGCGGGCTCGGGAAGCCTCAAGCAGCTCTGACCTCTGGCACTTCCCCAAGCCCCGGGGCGCAACATCTGTCCCCAGAAATAGCCGGGCGGAGGAGACGAGAGCGCGCCCACCCCTTCCTGGATACTCGGTCTTCTCTCTCTTCCTAGAAACCGGCCCTCCCCTCCTCGCGTCTAGCGCCCGGAACCCGCAGCACTCGGTCCCCGCCCAGCGGGGGCGCCCCCGCACCCCACCTCCGCGCCCCCAGTTCCTCGCGCAGCACCGCCCAGCGCCGCCGGTGGCGGCGCCCCGCTCCCCGCAGCGCCATCCAGGGGCCGGGCACTGCCTTCCTTCCTCCGGGCCCCCCCCCCGCACCCCTCCGCGCGCGCCCCGAGCGGGTCCCTCTTGCGCCTCCCCGAGGGCGCACCGGCGGCGAGGGGCGGCCGGGCCTCGGAGCAGACGCAGGGGAGGCGAGCGCCGGCCCGGCCGGGCGAGGGGAAGCTGACGATGGCAGCGGCGGGCGTCCGCGGGCGGCGAGGCAGCGGCGGCGGCGGGCGGCGCGAGGAGCCCCTGTGATTGGCACAGCCCGAGCCGGAGGAGGAGGCGCGGGGAGGGCGGAGGAGGAGGAGGTGGAGGAAGGGGGCGAGCGCGCGCGGCGGCGGCGGCGGCGGCGGTGGCGGCGAGGAGCTGTGCCTTCCACCTCTCCAGCCCCGGCAGGACGGGGGCGGCCGCCGCGGGCCCGGGGCGGGGACAGCACGCAGCCTCGCAGCGCACACCCCCGCCCGGCAGCGGCCCCGACACCCGGGGCGAGCGGGAAAGCGGCGGCGGCGGCGGCGCCGGCGGCGGCGGGGGAAGGATGCAGGGGAAGAAGCCGGGCGGCTCGTCGGGCGGCGGCCGGAGCGGCGAGCTGCAGGGGGACGAGGCGCAGAGGAACAAGAAGAAGAAAAAGAAGGTGTCCTGCTTCTCTAACATCAAGATCTTCCTGGTGTCCGAGTGCGCCCTGATGCTGGCGCAGGGCACGGTGGGCGCCTACCTGGTGAGTCCCCGTGCCAACTCTGCCGCGGGAGCCCCCTCCTCAGCCCGGCGCTCCGGCGGCCGGCAGGCACGAGGAGGGGGCCGCCCGGGCCCGGGGGCAGGCGGGCATGACCTCGGCCGGGCGCGGAGGTTGGCGAGTGGTGCAGAGGCGGCCGCCGGGGGAGCTGCCGGCCCGGGCTGCCGACCGAGCGGGGAGCCGGCGGGACCGCGGATGCCGGCAGCACCTCGCGCGGCCGGCGGGGGCCGGGGGTGCCCGGGGAGGAGAGGCGGCGGGCAGGTGGGCGTGAAACCGTTCCCCTCTCCGCCGGGAAAGCGCAGCCAGAGGTGGACTTCAGGAGCCCCCTTGAAGAGGCAGGCAGCGCGGTTTTCAGGTGACCTGCACATGGGAAGAAAAGCCAGTTAGCATCCTGCGTCCTCTACTCTCCATTCCAGCCGCCTGGAGAACAAATCCATTATGCATCATTTTCTCGGGCGCTTTCTCCATGCGCCAATTACGGGGGGATTTAACAGCTTAGAGTAAAATGCGCCCGAGTGTGGCCCTGATCCGAGCCACGGCTGCAGGGGGACTGTTCCCTCTCCCTATCCCAATAGCCATCTTTCGGTGTCTGGGATAAAGTTACTCAGTACCTGGAGAGCCGCCGCGAGTTTGTGTAGTTCTGCTACCCATGCTTAGACCTCGATTCCCCACCGTGGTCTCTCGCCCACAAGGGGGTTGCTGCATTTTGCACTATGTACATCTCTTTCATTTGCCTTCTGAAAGGGGATATTAGTGCTCAAACGGCCCAGGGGTGCATAACGTATCAGAGGAAACAGCTTGTAATGACTCAGCACTGTCAAATACCTACTTTGTCGCTTGGTCCTGCCCCGCGCAGGTGGTCCCAGCTCGAGTTAGAGAGAGTGCACTTCCAGACCCAAGTACAGCCCTGCCTACACAGGAGAAGATTTTTTTTTTTTCCCCGAGTGTATAGTGTTAAATCATTACTTGGTGACTGACCTGCCACGGGAATCAAATGTCAAAGACTTTGAGTGTTAGTGAATAAGTTTGACAGAGATAGAATTGGACAAGATTTTGGCTGTTGGATAACTGCATCCACAGATAGAATCGTGCTCTTCCTGATGTACCAGTAATCCCTCCTTCCTGGGCTTGGGGTACAGTTAATGAGGGCCAGACTGCTGGGACAGGGCACCCTTCCTAAATGGGCTCCAAAGACTCGGGGGCTTGCCTGTCAGAGGGAACTACGGGCAGGTTTGGTCTCTAGTGGGGGGTAAAGTCAATTTCGGGGTTATGACAGAGGGTTGTTCAAGCTCAGCTTTCTGTTCCTGGGGTGACAGACTTACCGGACTTCTGAAAATCGAATGCATTTCCTTTGCTCCTTGTGAGATGAAAGTGTTTTAAATCCCTGTCTCTGTATCCCTGACTTTTATGCTGCAGGTGAACCCTGTAGCCAAAAGCACATTTTCTTTTCTGTTTGGATTTCTGTTCTATAAAATGCACTTTTCTCTGTAGTTACAGTACAGACAGTACTTGTGGCCCGTGGAGTTTTGAGGTAGGGATCACTGTGTCTTGGTGGGGGAGGGGGGGTCCGTTTATCACACCTTTATGGAGGGTATTTGACTGTTAAGATCTTAAAATAGGTACATGTATTACCAAGATGCAAATGTATATTAACAAAATATTTGTGGGTCTGTACTGGGAGCATATGCAAAGTATGTACTACCTAACCGGGTCTGTGTTTGAGGAGGTAGTTAGTATGTCAACAGCTACCTTCAGTTTAACAGTTTGTTAGCCTGAGACCAGTTTTGTTCGGTAGAGTGCATTAGTCACGTGCGGCGAACAGCAACAGAACTTTTCACACCATGAATTATAAAGGCACAGGCTTAGTTTTAGCTTGCAACAATCTAAGGCTCTTAGAAAGGAATGAGGCTGGGCTTCAGCCAGATGAGTAGCCTAAGCTCCTTTAGAAAGTTAAGAAGCAGAGGCTGATGGCCCCGTGGATATAAAGAGGCAGGGCTGGCATCAGGAGATAGAACATTGACTTGAATCCCAGAATAGGCAAGTGGCAGGCAGAGAAGGAAGTCAGTCCACTTTGCGGAGGAGGGGCGGGGGGGCTGGCAATTTCAGCCTGGGCCGATAGAAAGGCTAATTCAGAGGGGTAGGGTAACAGGAGTCAACAGGTGACCAGCAGAAAGGAGAGGGAGGCCCAGGAGAGGACAGGCCTAGGAAATGGAATTCATTTTGATCACTAGGAGTAGAGGCACAAGGTTCTCAGGGCTCAGCCTTGCCCTGCCACTGTGGACTCCGTTGCCATCCGAACCTCATGAAAATAAATAGTTTGCTTGCCAGGCTTGACCGGATCCTCTTGCTATGGGTTTTGCTCTTCTGGGCCCCTGGGGAGTTTTCTGTTCCTCTGTTATTTTGGAGGTGGAATGAAAAGTTTGTTATTCCTTCAGCTGTGTGAGATTGCTTTATGGGTAACTTGGGAATGAAGCATTGTAGGATGTTTGCAGGAGAAGCAGATTTCTCCCTGCTAATTCATCGTGGCTTTCTTAAGGAACCCAAGAGCCTGCTTTTGTAGGTGATCACACACGCAGGGTCAGTGTGCAAGGTGTGTGTTATATATGATCTTTGCATTGGCAATCAGCCTGTCCCTCTGATGAAGCATTTTCAGATACCTGAGGAAGGGCACACCTTGGGACACTGCCAACAATGCTTTTGCTTTGATGGGGGCGGGGTGGTGATCGAAAGTTCTGTGCCAGTGACATTATTTCCTATTTGATCCCAATAGTCCACCTTCTTATTTTGTCTTCCCAGATGTCTTTTTTTTTTTAAACATTTGGAGGCTTCATTTCATTTCTCCGTTTACTTTCTTTTTTTTTTAAGATTTTTATTTATTTATTTGAGAGAGAGAGAATGAGAGATAGAGAGCACGAGAGGGAAGAGGGTCAGAGGGAGAAGCAGACTCCCTGCTGAGCAGGGAGCCCGATGTGGGACTCGATCCTGGGACTCGAGGATCATGACCTGAGCCGAAGGCAGTCGCTTAACCGACTGAGCCACCCAGGCGCCCCTCCGTTTACTTTCTGAAAAGACAGATTGCCCCTTGTCTTCAGTGACACTGGTGTAGGCTTCCCAACTGCGGAACTGAAGGAGGAAGTTGCCTGTGATTTGAGAAGCAACTTTGAAAAGCAGGCAGCACTGTGTGTGTGTGTGTGTGTGTGTGTGTGTGCGCGCGCGCGCGCGCGCGTGTGTGTGTGCGTGCACGCGCATGCGCGTGCCTTCCCTCAAGAACCTGCCTAGGGAGGAAACTCAAGGGAGACTTGTATATGAGACAAACACTAATTGTTAAGCTGGGCAGGGGACCAACAGCTTTTTGCCCGGGTGTGGGGGGTCTCCCAGGGGAATGCAGAAGGCTTTTGACCCCCGACACCCAGGCGCTGTGATCCTAGAGATAAGGTAATGTGCAACCCCAGGGCTGCTGTGGACTCTGAAATCTGTTACACTTGCAAGTGTTTGAACTGGAAATCATGCTCCAGATCAGCCAACAGTCATAGGAATGTTCTCTCCTAGTCACTGAAACGGCCTGACTGGCCACAGGATATTTTTTGGAGCAGAAGAGAGACCCATCCAGTTGGGTCAAGAGTGCGATTTTCCTTGACTTGGGTCTTTGCTTCGGGTGGTTCCAGTCTGAACTGACCTACTTGCAAGGATGTGACATCTGCTAACGTCTCGGGCCCTTTGGAGAAGGCATAGGCATGTGGGAACTACTCGGAGAGAAAGTCAGTGCGTGTGCGCGTCCTGGTGATGCGTGGAGACCCACTCAGGTGTTTCCAGCCATTCGTGGAGGGTAGCCCTGCGTATAGAGGTTCGCATACATTCTCAAATTTCTGGGGACTGGAATAGATAAGGCTGCGTACAGGAAATGAAAGCCCCTGACACCCCTGGGCAGTTGTGATCGAGGCTCCTTTACAAAGGCATTTGAATTTCTTCAGGATGAAAATTTAAGGCGGTGGCTGGAGGAGTCTCCAGCCAGGGTGGGGTGCTCAGGCGGGGCCTCTGACCCAGGGGTGGGCATTTGCCTATTGAGAGTTTTGCACACACTGAGTCTGAGGTTGTGGTGACGAGATAATGAGCCGGATGAATGAGTGCATGTCACAAAGCTCCAGCTCGCTGATTGATAGTCCCTTTTTAAAAATTTTGGGCCCGAGAGCATTGCATGGCTTGAGTTACTGGTAAGGTGAAACTGCTGGATTTGTTGTTCTTTCTTCTTCTTCTTCTCCTCCCCCTCCCCCTCCTTCTCCTTTTTTTTTTTTATCCCTAAAGAAGCATCATTTTGAAGATGGGTATTTGCATCTCTTCCCCAGAAGCAGACAGCTGAGAGACATTTTTAAAGTCCTTGTCAAATTAGTACGATGACTAAGGCGACGTATTTTACTTAATCAAATTATTTTATACACTTATGGTTGCTCAAAGTGACAAATTCCCTGCCATTTGCATAATTACTGGATAGCCCCAGGTAGTAAGAAATAGAATTACCCTGATTTTTCTTTTTCGTTGCTGTTTGGTTGCAAATGTTTAGCTAATAATTATTTAGGGGAAAAAATGATTTCTGGGAAAATTCCTTTCAACCAGCTTTGTGTACACGGCTTAGTTTCTGTAGGGGTTTTCTCTTGCGTGTTTAACAGTCCAAAAAAGTGAATCAGTTGGGAAGTGAGCGCGATCTTGATCTCTTCTCCCGAATTTTGTAACTCTCCCGCATTTCCATTTTAGATTCCTTACAAAGAGGATGACCCAGAGGCCTCTCCGCAGAGGCACTGCCTTGCTAATCAGATGCCCAGCATTTAAACTCATCTCCTTGCCTGCTGCTGGAATGGTATAGCTCTGTGTTAAACTGGATAAATTTCCACTGGTGCAAAGGCAGTTCGAGCAAGAAGGTGTCAGAATTTCTCTTGCTCATCCTAAAGCAAGCTTCGAAGTACTGCCTTGTTTGTCGGGGGGGGGGGGGGGGCTCACTTAGCAGAGTAAGAATAAGTATAAGGTAGAGAAGGAACAATGAGGATACAGCCATGTTGGATGAAGATGAAGGCCTTGAATAAAGAAAAAAAATCTGTGAATGTTATTGGTTAATTGCCGACACGGGTGTTCCTTTCAAGGTCGGGGCCAGACCTCCTGCAGAGGCTGGAGAATAGCAAGGACTTCTGCTAAACTGACCCACCAACCGTGTTCCTTGGATTAAGGAGGGCTCCTTGAGGAGGCAGGCAAGGGGGGGGTGGGGCCTGCCAGGTGACTGGGCAAGCAGGTGTGCAGAAGGTGCTCCCCCCTTGCTGGCGTGGAGAATAAAATTCTACCAGCAGTATTTCTACTTCCAACTTGGGGAATACATTTTAACTTGCACAGATTTAACTGCAACACATTATTTAATAAATAACCACATTCCTCTGAAGTAGAGTCAAAGTACTTACCGCTTCTACTCACTCATATTTGGTACACGTACTCTATCACACTATATTAATGTGTGCGTTATATGTTTTACATATATACGTGGTCTTGGACAGGGTTACATACAACAAATATCGTATGCTTTCCTTTTGGGAAGATGTTAAGGGACATTTCAGTGGCAATTCTGATTGTATGGCTTAAACACGGATTAAGAACGCCCCCGAAGACAAGTTACCTATGTTCTCTTCCCCCTCAGAAATGTTTTTGGCAATCCCTAGGCCAGAAAGATAGCATCCTTGTCCTTGTAACTTAGTTTTGCTTTCTGTTTCTATATGTGCATCTACAAAATAGGTAATAAACAGGAAAAAAAGAATGGAATCACTGACTTTGGTTCACAGGAGAAGTGAATTGGTATGGTTTGAGAAACTTGTATTCTACGTAACCTAAGTGTTCATGGGTTTGCGTAACAGGCAGTATTGCTGAATGGTTAAAACTCCAAATGAAATGGTGAAAACTCCCAGATGGAGACTGACAGCACCTGTGACAGTTGTGGCTCAATGGGGTGGGCTTTAGAAGACCTGGGATTCACTCTGGTGTTCTCCCCTTCTCAGCTCTGTGCTCTCAGGCTGATTACTCAACCTCTCTGTGCATTGGTTTTTCATTTTAAAACTGGGATCATAATAGTACTTAGCCTCATAATGATTCCATGAGGACTCACGGAGTTGGTACTTGTAAAGCACTTTGAACGCTAGCTGGCACATGGGACTCAACATATACAAGCTATTAATAATGACATGGTTATATATATTTACTGCAGACATTCAGTTTGTAGCCCCAACAAATGAGAAATAAAATTATTTCAACCAAGCGTTGATTTGGGTGTAGTGAATTGTACATCAAGTAGTTTCCTATTCTACATGAACGTTTTGTCTGGGAGGTAAAAGGTTCTTGGTAGTAAATACCAGTACCAGTTGCTAATTCTGTTTATTCCCTTATTATAAATATAGCAATCTGTTTTATCTTAAAGACACTATAAAAATTACCTGTCATGTGGGAGAGGAGCCCTCTAGTAATGGTTATGTTGAGCATTTATAGCCAGTGGGTGCTTTGAGGTGGGTGGAGCAGGGATGGTGCTCACACGGCTGGGAGGGACAGGTGCCTTCATGCCTTACTTTGGGAAGCCCTGTTATGTGTCGCTCTGGTGTGTGGCCACAGGATGGGGAACACTCGACAGTCTTCTACATTGTACGCAGCCGAGGAGCAGTGAAAAGAGTTTTGGATTTGGAGTCAGAAGACCTGCATTTGAACCTGGACCTTCTACTTCCCAGCTCCTGGTGACTTGACTTTACCTGAACCCCAGTATCCTCATCTGAAAAATGGGCCCTATCTTACCAGATGGTTGGCAGATTTAAATAAATGGACGCGTGATACAGTGTTTCTTATAGGGTACAGGATTCGATACTTGCTTTAACACTAATGACATAACCCTACTCAGAAGTCCTTCCCAGGGGCCTGAGGATTTGCTTCCTAAATTGGAGATCTGGGCCCTTGTAGCTTTCTCTGCGACTCTGGGTGAAGGGTGGCCACTTCAAGGCAGCCTGGGGTGTCGGGGGGGGGATCAAGGGACATCTGTTATGGACATACGCTGCCCTCTGGGCAGCCTTGTTTAAGGTGAGCAACCTTGGGGCTCAGTCCTGGTTGCCTGGGGGCGCTCAGGGCTCGTGCCACACCCACCTCCTCCTCTTAATCCTCCTGCGGTGTGAAGCAGGGCTCAGCAGGCACAATTGTGGGCATTTTCCTCCTCTTGATCCTTTTTGGTTTTTCAGAAGCCAAGTGAATGAGCTCTTGATAGAGTGTCGTTTCTCATCCCCTGGATTCATTCCCCTTAGCTCATGATGATCGTTTAGGGGGTACACCTTTGCACAATGCCGCTCACCTTTCCTCCCCAGGTGTGGTCACCTCTGTCCTTGGGAAGGATAAGGAATGAACCAGGCTCTTCTCAGTGAATCAAGTTGGCAGTGGCTATTTTAGGTGAGTTCATAGACTCACGTTCAAGTGCCACAGGCTTCACAAGAGAGCATACACTCTCTTGAGGACCACTGCATCCCCAAACCCCTGGTGGCTCGGTGTTGACTTCACCGAGGAAGAAGCCCTCTCTGCTTCCTAAGGCCCTGGACCTTCTGCAGCCATGGCTGGGGAGTGAGCAAGCTTGGGGGGACCTTCATCGTGGGCAATACAGGGACCGTATACAGAGCGGAAACCTTCCACGGGGTGCAGGCAGAATCTCTGCAGTTGGCTACTTCTAACTTCTTTATTTCTGTTCTGTGTGGCTTTGAGTTGAGGCTTTCTGAAAAGGGAAGCCCTTCCTGATGGAGGGTTTAGTAGCTCAGTTTTTTAATGGGAATGGTGGTCACCAAGCTGGCTCTTTCCTGAAATAACTAGACATTCCCCTTCAAATAGGAAGTGGTTACTTCACTAAGACATAATAGTTGATCATTAAAGTTTGGGGGGAGGACTTAGTACAAAAGTCCCATTTATGACTTCTGCTTAACACTTACTGAAAATATTTAAAAGCCAAAGGCAACATAGGTTGCTACAAGCTATAGTTTTTGAATGGGGCTGGTGGGGGTGGGGCAGATAGTGTGGAGCCCACTATCTTCATAAATAACCTGCCAGTACCTCTCCAATGCTCTCTTCTCCTGGGGTGTCATATGCCCAATGGCATTTCAAGATACCTGGTAACAAAATGGAAGACTATTGAGTGTAACAGGGATGTCTTCTTTCCTTAGTGCTGGGTTTTGTTGAAATCCTTGCCATGGGCACACTGTGAATCCTGGAAACAAGCAGGTGTCCCCAGGGTGTGGCAGCAGGTGTGAGGTGCTGTGCAGGAGAATGAGTCCATTCTTTGTGCATCTATCTGCCCATCCGTCCACACTCCCTACATGAGTTCTGTACGACATGCTGCAGATTCTAATTTGTCTGGCAGGTTCCCCCTTGGGATGGGTCTCCGGATAATGAACCTGGCTGTCCAGGTGACCCCGGACACTTTTTGTTGGTAGGTCTAAAGCCCTTTGTGGCTCTCAGTTCATAGCTACCTGAGCTCCTGATTGTGCAGAGTTAGCAGAAATAGGAAGGGGCTGAGAGCAGGCTTTCAACAAATAGTCCTGGGGAATATAATAGACTATTAGGCAAACTCCTCCCTCAATCCCTGCCCACACAACTACAGGAACTAAACAAGAGAGAAATGATTATTTTTACCTCCATTTCTGCAGTGGCAAGGTTGATGTAGGGAAAACAGTGTCACAATGGTGCTTTTCAATTAAAGACTATTGTACAGTGTTCTTGGGAATGGCTATTGTCTTTCCCGCCCCCCCCCTTTGGAAAAGGCTTATGTAAAACAGGCACACTCCTTCTCTAATTGTTGGATTTGCTCCCCCATCCTGACACTGCCGCTTTCCCATCTTGGGCTGATTAGAATGAGAAATTACCACCTTGAATATAAGCAAGTTGAAATTGGAAAGCTGCCCCCTGACTGATTACATAAGCTTTCAACTACTGTACCTGAAATCTCATGTTTACCTTGCTGAGAATTCTCTTAATGAAGATACACATTTCTAAGCGGCACGGACCCATATGTTTTTATTATGTAAGCTTCAATTATTGTGATGCAACCTGTAAAAAAAAGAATGCCATTGATTAGCTCAACTCTCCGTTGGCTTTTTGGGTCAGAGAATGATTGGAAGTAGACCCAGAGAGCCCCCTAGAGATCCCCCCAGTGGAACTTGACCACCTGATGCTTCAGCACCAGCACTTTCTCCCCGGGGGTGCGCAGGTACACCCTGGGTCTGTGGTCATCACCACTCTCAAGGTCACAAAGGGCAAGTGTCCGTGAAGGCTTGAGAGAGTGCTTATGCGATTCAGCGGCATGTCCGTGGAATTACAGCCACAGTCGGTCACGATGGGCTTCGCGATTTGGCCATTATGTTTCCGAAAGTGCTGCTGGGATGGCCTTTGGAATGGACTTTGTCTTGTTTTGTGTAATGTGTTGGTGTCTCCCCGTGGCTCATCGCATTATCTTCTTCTCAATGCCATACTTCCGTGAGGTGCACAGCGCGGCACACTATGTGGTCCGTTCCAGATTTGCAGCCTCCTGAACTGTAGACAGCAGCTTATTTTGTGGCTGGGGTGGGGCGCTGGAAGAAAAGACTGAAAGTAAACTAGACCAGTTGAAACAGATCTAGGAGAGTGGCAGATAGGCCTCCCCTGTCATTATGCAAAACATTGAGGGCCAGACGCACAATTTATTGTGTGATTTATTGCCGGGCACGTGGCGCTCCCTCCTCCCCAGTGTGGTAAATACTGTGTCGGCTGGGAGGCTTAACATGCCAACAGCAGTTTTTCTGCCAGCCGAAGGGAGGATATCTTTTGGAGACAAAAACCATAAATTAGCACCTTTGCTTTACCTTGGCCAATCCGTGGAGATACATATAAATCAAAAAGTCTGCAAGCAGTTTTGCAGCTTTGCCGTTGGCGGTGAATGGGAGCGGGTGGGGAGGTCCTCCTTGCTGCACACAGCGCAGAGTAGGGTGGGGATCCAGCAGCTCCGTGAACCTTCTGAGATGCATAGGTGGAATGGATTGTCCAATTGGCATATCGTCCCTGTGTCCCAACATTGGCCGTGGCTTGTGTTCTTAGGTGTCTTTAAAAATAACATCGCCCAAACTCTGCCCCTGTTGCTTTCATCTTAGGCAAAATCAGGGCATAGGAGTAGGTAATTTCCTCCAATGTGCAGTCCCACTCTCCAGAGTTAGCCCACAGTAGCCAGCAGGGGTGAACAGGTGAGCAGTCCAGAAGAGTTTTATTTTTGGAGATAATGATTATAAACACATAAAAATAATGTTTTGGTGAATGCAGGGAAAAAATCATTTATTTCTGTCTTTTAAAATATTCCTCCTTTTTTTTTTTTTAAACAGACTCTGTTTCCTAAAAGGCATCGTACCTGTTCTTAATCGGGTGAACAGATAAAAATACATACATGTCTACAGAAATACATGTATTTCTCTGTCTTCTGATACTTCCGATTTCACTGGGAAACGCTTTTGTCACTTAAGTACTAAAGCAGCAATTAAAAACATGGCGAGGGTTCCTGGCACCCAAGGCTGTCAGGGAGACCATTCAGTGTGACAAGGGACACATTTTAGATCCTCCAAAAGGAAGCCGAGTGTTCTTGTGTTCAGGTCTGTCGCCTCTGTGGCTTTTCTCTTTGTGCTGACGGAGCTGAGCTCTCTCGTGGTCACGGTGGTCAGCTCAGCTCTGTCGCCTCCTGGTTGGTCATTAATTTTCTTCTTGCCTCCCTCGGCTGGCCTCTGACTCCACTGGGATCATGCTTCACCGACCCTGGCAGGGTGTCACGGTCAGATCTGCGAGACCTCTGTGAGGGTGTGCCCCGCGAAGTCAAAACCCTGGTCACTCCCAAGTAGGACTCTTGTGCCGAGCTTCTGCCATGGACACTGTCTATACCCTTCTATGAGCTCCTTCCTTTGTTGGCTTCCCTCCATCCTCATTCAGGGGGTGATAACCGCGGAGCTCTCCTCCCCATACAGGCCAGAGAGATCCAGTCCCACCTGTGACCATGGGCTGTATATTAATTCCTGCCCTCCTAGACTCTGTTGTATTTTATTTGGGAGTGGGGTCTTCACATCCTATTTAAACATTTTCCTTCTTTGGAATTCAGAGGGCCGTAGGGGCATTGTCAAACATTTTCTCTATCTCAGATGTTAGACCAAAATTGGGTTATATTTTCTCCCTTAGATATAGAAAGGTGTGACGTGAGGTTCAGAGACAGTGACTTTGACTGTTTATCCTTTGGTTGGAGGTGGACTTGGACCCACGGATGGGAAGGTGGATGATAGGAATGTGTTTCCAAAGGAAGAAATGGGATGTGTTGGTTCCCTGGGGCTCTGATATCAGACATGGATGACCACAAACTGGGTGGCTTAGAACAACAGATTTATCTTCTGGCAGTCCTGCAGGCCAGGAGTCTGAAATCAGGCTGTCGACAGAGCTATGCTTCTTCTGAGACTCTGGGTAGAATCCTTTCTTGCTTTTTTGTAGCTTCTGATGGTGGCCTTTGATCGTTGATGTTCTTAGGTAGACTTTGCACCGCTCCCATAGGTGACTCTGAGATCACAGGGCATTTTCCTTCTGTGTCTCTCTCCTCCTCTTAGAAGGACATCATTCATACTGGGTCAGGGCCTACCCTAAGGATCTCATCTTGCCTTAACTTTATCTGCTAAGACCTTGTTGCAGACAGGGTCACGTTCACAGATACTAGGAATTAGGACTTCAACAACATCCTTTTGGGGGGACACAATTCAACCCATAATACCAGGGGAGAAAAAGAGCAAAGGCCCCTAAAATGGTCTGATGGTACAAAGAGGAAAAGAAAAAAAGGAAAAGACAGATTCTTTGCCCTCTTTACGGTTTGGGGTTGGGTGGGAAGATTATGGATGTTGTTGGTCGGCTTGTCATTCTTTGCAGAAATGCTGCCCTGTGACAATCCTTGCTTCCTTTCTCAGCAAGTAAGGGGATAACTATGTTTCCATCAGGGACGTGGTGGTTAGGCTGTGGCAGTGAGCCTGATTGCATTAATGAATAGCTTTGAACAAACCCTTTCCCAGTTCTGGGCATAGCTGAGTGCAGGGATTGGCCTGGATGAGTACGGCATCTGATTAAGGGAAATGCATGTAAAAAAAGCAAAAACAAAAACAAAAACCCTAGAAATACACGTGGGTGAGCATTATGTGTGTATATATTTAGAGTGTGTGTAGTATATCTCTCCCACTCCTTCCACCCAGGACTCCTTCATAGGAACCAGGCCCAGTAAAATGTCCAGCTGGCCCGGTCCCCTCCCTGAAGTCCTGTCCGATTGGGTGAGACTGGAAGAGAATGGAGAATGTTATCACTGTGCCAGCCAGCCCCAGATTTGGCCAGGTACATGTTACTTTAGGACCAGACACCTGCATTCTAATCTGATTCATCTCCATGTTTTTTTTTGATGGGGGTGGGAGCTGTCTGATTCTCGGAGTTGCTCAGCATTGGCTCCTTTTAAAAGACTTCAGCTTGGCCTCTGCCAAACTAATTAACTTGGACAACTTCTTTAAGTGCCGTGAGCAACATCGACTTCAGTAAGGCGTGTTCTTGGCCCTCACGGAGTTTATATATCCTAGCAGGAGGGATGGCATGTTTATATTTTTTTCACTAATGACTCATTCATTAGACTGTCTCAGGTGCTGGGCCAGGCAGCAGCTCTGTCCTCGGGGAGCCCTGCAGCTGGTCCAGCCGTATCCACTGTCCACGGGACCATGAGGTCTCCGCCACAGAAGCCAAGTGTTGGGTCAAGGTGGGAGGCGATGTTGGAGATGGGCCTGTGTAGAAGAGGAGAATGTTTAGGGTTGCAGATGTAAAATAATTTTCTCAACCTTGGACAGAGTAGATCCAAGGGGAATGAGATGTCAGGCTAATGTGGCAAGTGTGTGGCTGGGAGAGCCTTCGTAGGTGGGATGGGAATGGGAAGCCTACGACGGAGATGGGGCATAGCCACATACAGGGGCATGTCAGGGCCAGCACCCGAAGGTGCGCTCTAGCCAGCGGTGCGGGGGCTGACGGCACCTCTCATGGCAAGGCTTACATCCCTCCCCCATAGCTTTGAAGCGGTGCCCTAAAATCCTGCTAGAGACCCCTCTGCCAGCATATGGAAGGAAGCAGCATTAGGGCATCCTCAGACTTAGCTAGAAGCGAGCATGGCTGCATTGCATGACATAGGCAAGGGGCCGAAGGGCGCTGGTTGTCCCAGAACGCTGTGCTCACTGGGATGCAGGCAGTGGGGGCAGAGGGGGGCTGTAGCATCCATACACAATGGCACCTCTGTTTTCAACCTCCCTTCTGAGTTCTCTTCAAATGAGATTTCTGCAAGATGAGCTAAAATTAGGAAAGGTCCTATCGTGTTTGACTTTTTTTTTTTTTTTTTAAACCCTTTAGCTTGGCCTCAGATGTATCAGTTCTGGATAACTTTAAAGCTGGTAACAGGACAAACTGTGTTCACACACAGGAAATGTCTCCAAACAGAAAGTGGGCGTGCAGTTTACAGTTTGAAAATTGGATGGAGGCCATTCAAAATTCCCCTCCTGTTCTCCTTGAGAAGGACTTGGCAAAATGCTGAGAGGGGGCATTCCTCCTTGGAATAATCATGAGGGTCCAGAGGGAAACCATCTTCTGAGCAGAGCTAACCAGCTTCTGGGATGCGGGGGCCGGGAGGCTGGTGGGGCATTTACTGAGCTGCGTGCCCTCTGACTTCACATCTTATATAGAGGGCATGTGGAGCCTGGCCAGAACGTCTCTGGCCCGTTGGTCCACACCTGTTGCCCACAGATGGCCGATCCAAACATGGGCTGAGACAGCTCAGGAACCCTGTGTGGCCTCAGCACTTGGCTCTACTGTTAACTTGAACTTAAAATTCATGCTTGTGGCTTTTGTCTTAATATAGAGGCCTTACTGTTTTACTTATTACACAAGGACTACATGTGTTGAAAATTTGGAAAATATAAACACAGATACAATTTTAAAAAAAGAAGCATCATCATGTATAATGCCAGGACTTGGAGATATACTCTCAACATTTTGGAGCCCATGCTTTCAATCTCTCTGGGTCAGCCCATGCTTCTTTGTGACTTTGAGGACAGAGTACTGGTGACCCTTAAACAACGTGGAGTTTAAGGGGCATCAACACACACCTACCTCCCCCACTATCAAAAACCTGTGTATAACTTTTGACTCCCTCAGAACTTAACTACGCATAGCCTGTTGTTGACCAGAAGGAAGCCTTACTGATAACATAGACAGTTGGTTAGCATATATTTTTTATCTTGTATGTATGTATGTATATACTGTATTCTTACAAGCAGGTAAGCTAGAGGAAAGAAAAGGTTATTAAAAACATAAGGAAGAGAAAATACATTTACGGTACTGCACTTTCTTTATGGGAAAAAAATCTGCATATAAGGGGCCCTGTGCAGTTCATGTCCATGTTGTTCAAGGGACTACTATAGTAGAGGATATCGGCTCTGTGAAGTCCATGTCTGCTGTGTGTTAATCTTGTGTGGCTTTGGGCCAATGACTTTACCTCTCCATTGTATCCCTAAGATTGGCATGGTGTTTATACCTACTTCATACTAAATGGGGTAATCCATTCAGAATGCTTAGGCTGTGCCTCTGCCGTATGTTACTCTTGTTACATATTATTATTATTCTATAATAAAATCAGATCACACCATACCTTCTATTTAGGAACTTACTCTTTCCTCTAAACCACTGTGACTACTCTTCTGTAACATCAGATGTTCTTCTTTGGTGTCATGGTTATAAAGAAAAAGGACCCTACTGTTTCTATAAAAACAATACATATTCATTATGAAGAATTTTATTTATTATTTTATTTTTAAAGATTTTATTTATTTATTTATGGAGCACATGAGTGGGGGAGGAGGCAGAGGGGGAGAATCTGAAGCTGACTCCACGCTGAGTGCAGAGCCTGATGCAGGGCTCAATCCCAGGACCCTGAGATCATGACCTGAGCTGAAATCAAGAGTCAGATGCTTAACTAACTAAGCCACCCAGGCACCCCCATTATGAAGAATTTTAAAATGAAGAAAAGTTCAGATAAAAATATTTTAAGAACTTCGCCCTCCAGCCGGGGTAGCTGCAGCCTGACCCTGAGCGAGCCCAGTGGCCTCAGCTGCGAGCAGAGTGGCGGTAGCGGCCCCTCTCAGGAGACCACCAGATCACCTCTTCCTGTGGCCTCGCCATGGCAACCTACGGACAGAGCTGCACGCGGCCGATGTGTATTCCTCCATCATATGCTGACCTTGGCAAAGCTGCCAGAGATATTTTCACAAAGGATTTGGTTTTGGGTTGGTGAAACTGGATGTGAAAACAAAGTCATGCAGTGGTAAGGAATTCTCAACGTCTGGTTCATCTAATACAGACACTGGTAAAGTTACTGGAACCTTGGAGACCAAATATAAATGGTGTGAGTATGGTCTGACTTTCACAGAAAAATGGAACACCGATAACACTCTGGGAACAGAAATCGTAATTGAAGACCAAATTTGTCAAGGTTTGAAACTGACATTTGATACCACCTTTTCACCAAACATGGGAAAGAAAAGTGGTAAAATCAAGTCTTCTTACAGGAGAGTGTATAAACCTTGGTTGTGATGTTGACTTTGATTTTGCGGGACCTGCAATCCATGGTTCAGCTGTCTTTGGTTACGAGGGCTGGCTTGCTGGGTACCAGATGACTTTTGACAGTGTCAAATCAAAGCTGACAAGAAATAACTTTGTGAGCTACAGGACTGGGGACTTCCAACTACACACTAATGTCAATGATGGGACAGAATTTGGAGGATCAATTTATCAAAAAGTATGTGAAGATCTTGACACTTCAGTAAATCTTGCTTGGACATCAGGTACCAACAGCACTTGCTTTGGCATTGCAGCCAGATATCAGTTGGATCCTACTGCTTCCATTTCTGCAAAAGTCAACAACTCTCGTTTAATTGGAGTGGGCTACACTCAGACTCTGAGGCCTGGTGTCAAGCTTACACTGTCTGCTCTGGTAGACGGGAAGAGCATCAATGCCGGAGGCCACAAACTTGGGCTTGCCCTTGAGTTGGAGGCTTAATCCAGCTGAAAGAAACCTCTGGGAATGGATATCAGAAGATTTGGCCTTAATATATTTCCAGTGTGACCAGCAGCCCCCTGCCGCCAAGAAGGTGATCAAATCAAAGGATGATCTAAACAAGAGCTGTATTTTAAATATTTAGACAGTTACTTGTTAGCTGGTTTCTAGTTGAATTGGTTATCTATCTAGTTATCAATGCTGCAGTCGTGCAGTCACCTATACATTATTTAAATGTATTTAACTGTTAAATGCGCTACCCACCAATAATGAAATAGACCTTTATGAAAACTGTAAATATATATATATATATATATATATATATATATATATATATTTTAAGACATTCCAAACTTAGCCATTCAGATATCACTGACTTTGGTGTTTGAGGGGTGATAATTAATTGCCTTCCTCTCTGTTTTTCCCCTCCCACCAATTAATAATTAGTGGTATAGTAGACATGTTAACCAGCTACAGGGGTATAAAAATATCAGCTTGGAGTTTGTGTGGAGAAATTTGGAGTTTGAGTGACAAAACTCAGTTTGTGGCCAGATTCAGACTCCTCACTACTTTGCTGCTGGTCAGAATGATAGGCTGGTTGTCTCAGCAAGGGTGCACCGTGCACCTGCTTAGGTAAGCTTACCTCCTGGAGGGGCAAAGAATGCGTGCATCCTGAGGACTGCTCACAGTAGAGGAGGAAGAGGAAGAGGTTGGGGCAATCTTCTAGGCTTCCTTTTACAACTTTACAGATCAGGTAAGTCTCGCTAGCCCCCTTTGGGGAGGACTGAGTGAGGAAGTCAGAAGAGCAGAAGCTTTATCTTTGTTTCCTCCAGAAAGTAGAGGTTCCTTCTCTAGTATGGATCAAGATGTGGGTTCTGAGAAGAGTAGGAGGGTCCAGTTCTGAAAAGAGTAACTCCCCCTTAGAATTGTCTTTAACAGTATATCATTTCAGAGTTCTTTCTGTTCCTCCATGGAAAATTGGCTGGCTGGCTGGATATACTTCGTAAAATCTCTGTTCTTGAAATACCAAGTAGAAAATTTAACTTTGCTCAAATTTAACAGAAGACTTAATGAAAACTCAGAAAAAGTCACTGCCTTCGACCCTTGAATGTTGATGTGGAAGGGTCCAAGCCCAGCCTGCTTTGTCCTCTTGTATAGGTTATGTGCTCATAGGTGGGATGTGCGTTCTCTGCTATAAGGACGCCAGTTATCCATATGTTGGATTGTCTTTGAACTCCATACTTGTTTTTCTTTGATTACTTGGATCCCTTGTTTTTATCTATATTCACTGTTTTTATTTTAGCTTTCCTGTAGTCAGTAAATTGATGTGAAGCCATCTTTCTTCAGTTTGCTGTAAATTTTACTTTATATATTACTTTTCTAATGTTTATTTGGCCCCCAATTAATTTCTTTAGGTCTACAATCTCATTTTTTGTTGTTGTTAATGTTGCCTTTGTGTTCTTATTCTATTGCACTCATATTCATATTAAGTTCTATGGCTCAAAGATCTTTTGAGGGGAATTCTCTTATTGGGTTCTGTTTTCCTTTAGGCCGAATTCTTTGTCTTTGATACAGTGTTTCATTTGTCCTTTCCTCCAGGATTCTGTGTTTGTAGAGACCAGGCCTTTTTGTTTGCTTTTTTCCACTCTGTTCTTGCCTGAGTGTGTCTATGCAGATCTTTCTTGTTCTGGGTGTGGGTGATTTCTTGATCTGAAACCTTTCTTTTTTTGCCCCCTTACTACGTGAGTTGAAGTTTGATGGCTGGCTTTTTGTTTGTTTGATGGCCATGCTTTCTGCACCCTGAGGGCCCACAGAGCATCCGGGGCTGGCTAAGCTATAGCAGGTGGTGTGTAGGGTGCTGACTAGTTGCAGCTAAAAAATGTTGGCTTGAGGCACCTCGGTGGCTCAGTTGTTAGGCGTCTGCCTTTGGCTCAGGTCATGATCCCAGGGTCCTGGGATCAAGCCCTGCATCAGGCTCCCTGCTCAGCAGGAAGCCTGCTTCTCCCTCTCCCACTCCCCCTGCTTGTACTCCCTCTCTCGCTCTCTCTCTCTCTGTCAAAAAAATAAATAAAATCTTAAAAAAAATGAATAATAAAAAAAGAAAAGAAAATGTTGGCTTGGTGGCTTTTAATTCTGGGATGTTTTAAAGGTTATTTTAGGAGGGTCCAGTCTTCCTATGTGGGAGTACGCACTGCCTGCTCTTGGGTAGTATTCTCTGGCCTCAGATCAGCCCTGGATCTCATTGTGTACTCCTGGAGTCTTCACTGCCTCCCAGCAGAAGTAATCAGCACCGTGGTTCAGGGCCTTTTCATCCTTCTCTCCCTAGTGAATATTTTCACTATTCCCCAGTCAGGAAAGAGGACTGTATTGATACCTACTCATGCTTTTCTCCAGATTCAATGATACTAATAAAAACTCTCCAGATTTTTATTTAGTCACTGGTTCATCCTTCTGAGGGTGGTGGATACAGGGTTATGAGCCTTGCTATGCCATAGCATTCTGTTCTAGAATCTTCCTTTACTTTCCCTGGCAGGCAGTGTTTGAATTTTAGGACATTGGATGTGCTTTTTTTTTTTTTTTTTTGGGACTGGTGATTTTTAAACATTTCTGCTCTAAAAATTTTTTTGGTTAAGTTTTGAAAGAGTGAGATTTTGTGCAGAAGTTCGTACCATTTTAATTGAGAAGTACCTCCTATCACTTTATTTTTTTTATTTTTTAGATTTTATTTATTTATATGACAGAGAGAGAGACAGCAAGAGAGGGAACACAAGCAGGGGGAGTGGGAGAGGGAGAAGCAGGCTTCCCGCCGAGCAGGGAGTCCGATGCGGGGCTCCATCCCGGGACCCTGAGATCATGACCTGAGCCGAAGGCAGATGGCTTACCGACTGAAGCACTCAGGTGCCCCCCTCCTATCAAATTAAGTGTTTGCATAACATTCTATTGTATTTCATTCCCGTATATCTGTGAATAGGTTGTTTACTGCTTTGTTTTGCCAGTATAAATCCAGATTTCCTCATTACTTTTGTTTTGCTTTTTAGAATTGTAGTATAGGTTGATGAGATTAAGGGGATGGTCACAACCGTGGAGAGGGGACTGTCATTTTCTGGGGGTCTTATGTGTGTCAGGGAGCCCGTAAATAGTCTGATTCCATTCTCATAACAGCCCTGTAAGGTAAACACCATTATTTCTGTTTTCCAGATAAGGAGATGAGGGCTCAGAGAAGTCGAATACCTTGCCCAGAGTGACAGCAGTAGTGTTTGATCCTGGGTCTCTCAGCTTTGCCTTGCTCCGAAATCCCTTTCCTTTCCTCAGACCACAGCCCCGTAAGAAATCACAGCCCAGTGGAATGCTTAAGCATGATGGGTGTTTTCATATCATTTTAACATGTTACTACTTGTAAGAGAACACTGTTCTTTTTTTATTTTTCTTCCTTTCTTTCTTTCTTTTTTTTTTTTAAATTGGTAGTGAATGTTGAACAGGACTTCACTGGGGCAGAGAACTGTGTTATCTGTCTCTCCTTTCTCCGTGAGTACAAAATGGCATTTGCAGGAGCTGTGAGCTCTGAAAATGAGGCTTTGTACATTACATGCCCTGTCACAGGGCCCCTGCTCTGGGCATGTTGTTACCTGTGTGCTCAGCCCTCGACTGCGTTTCTTGCTCTGAACAGCCAAACACTCAAAAACAAGGGCCATTATGTAATCCGGCCCTAACAGCCCCCACAAAATTACAGACTGCTCCATGCCAGTGTGAACAGACACTCTAATTAATGTTTACTTCTTCACCAGTCATTTTTCAAGACCTTTGTACAAAAGCACATGTCCCCTCTTCAAAAAGTATTCTGAGGGATTTACCAAGAGTAACATTTTGATATTTACTGAAAGACTGCTGATTGGGATATCATTTATTTACTCTGGGTCTCTGTTTTATTGTCAAAAGGGAAAATAACAATGCCTCTCTTTCGTGTGTGGAATGTTTAATGAGTTTCAAAGTGTTGTCGTGGGTTATGTCATTTCAGCCATATGGCAACCCAGGGAGATCGGTGGGGTATTTTTGACCCACTTTTATGTTTAACTCTTTATTATAAGTTCTCAAACAAGGCAGAAAAATAGACATTATAATGCAGTGAATAGCCATGTACTTACCAGTTAGGATTGAACAGTCGAACGATTTGTTGAACAATACATACACACACACAAATATATCCATATACTTTTTTTTTTTTTACCACCTTAAAGGAAACTATAGAAAGGAGGACATTTCACACCTAAATACTTCATTATGCCTCTGCATAAAGTACGATCATATCCTTATAAAACCATGACCCTGTTACCACTCCTAACAAGGCAACTATTCCCTCATTTGAACTAATATCTGCTACATATTCAACTCTATCCAGGTGTTCCCAAAATATCTCCATTGGTGTTGCTATTGACATCCATAACTCTGTCCCTAGCTCAATCTCCAGAACAGTCTACCTATTTTTTTAGGCAGCCAAAAAGCAGTGAAAGATCCTACATTTCATTTTTTAGCTGACTTTTAGTCTCTCTCTCTCTTTTTTTCTTTTTGATTTTTTTTATTGTAGTAAAAAACATATAACATGGAATTTAGCATCTTTAACATTTTTAAAAAGATTTTATTTATTTGAGAGAGAGAGTGGGAGGAAGAGGCAGAGGGGGAGGGAGAGGGAGAGAAAGTCTTAAGCAGACTTAAGCAGAGCCCGATCCGGGGCTCGATCCCATGACCCTCAGATCACCACCTGAGCTGAAACCAAGAGTCAGATGCTTACCTGACTGCACCACCCAGGTGCCCCTACCATCTTTAACAATTTTAAGTGTACAGTTCACTGACAGTAAGTACATTTAATATTGTTGTGCTAACATCACCTGTCCATCTCCAGAACTCTTTCCATCTTGAAAAACTGAAACTCTGTACCTATTAAACAATAACTCCATGCCCTTCTCCCCTCCACCCTCTGGCAACCACCATCCTACCTGCTGCTGACTCTGTGAATTTGACCACTCTCGATGTCCCATGTCAATGGGATCTTATAATATTTCTTCTCTTGTGTCTGGCTTGTTTCACTTGGCATCATGTCTTCAAGGTTCATCTGTGTTGTGGCCTGTACCATAATTGCCTTCATTTTTAGGGCTGAGTAATATTCCATTGCATGTAGGTACCACGTTTTGCTTCTCCATTCATCCGTGGATGGATGCCGGGTTGCTTCCACATTT
Organism: Eumetopias jubatus; assembly: GCF_037043125.1. NCBI lineage: Eukaryota > Metazoa > Chordata > Mammalia > Carnivora > Otariidae > Eumetopias > Eumetopias jubatus. The sequence goes on from NW_028274813.1 coordinate 128,085,047, forward strand.
TCGCTGTGGTGAACTCATGCTGCCGTGGATGTGGGTGTACAACTTTTAGCCTCTTTTTAATCTAGAATAGTTCCTTCCCTTTTTCCTACTGTCAACTTTTTGAAGATGTCAGTCCAGTTGTCATTTTATAGAACAGTCTATGGAATGTTCCTTGTTTTGAACCTACCTGATTACTCCCTGATGGTCTGATTGGAAGTTCATTTTTTCTTGACTGGATTTGTTTTGCTTGATCGCATTGGAGAAGTGCTGAGGCATTCCTTTAACATCAGATTAGATGTCTGGCTGATCCCTGTTTGTGATGCTGAGGGTGACCACTGGGTTGATGTGGGTAGTGACGGCCAGACCTCTCCATGTGAAAGGGACATTCACTCTCTTGAAGTTGGCAAGTGAATCTCTGTTGTTACCCTTCTAACAGATGAAGCTGTTGCCGAAATTCTGAGTAGGTGCTAACTTGCTCACCAATAATAATCATCTCTCCTATTTATCGAGGGTTTGCTCTGTACCAGGCACTGATGTAGTCTGTGACACATATTATCTCATTTAATTTTTCAGGTTGTCCCCATTTTGCAACTCAGTGTTGGAGCCCCTACTTGCCCTTCTGTTATGAAGACACTTTGCAGACCCCTCCCCATCCTGCTTTCCTTTTCTTGTACTGCTCCCCGCCAATGGTGGGTCATGGCCTTTCCTGGCCAGGCTAGCTCGTTTGATGTGGGCACTGTCTCTCCAGTTTCTGTGTCCACAGGGTGAGGACTTGGCTCTCGAGACAGGCTGCCTGCATTCCAGCCCCGGCTCTACCCCTCATGTGTGACTCTGGGTTGGTTCCTCACCCTCGGGACTTCACTGTCCTCATCTGTAACTTGGGGATGATGAGTGTCTGGTTCAGAAGGTTCTCATGAGTGTGAGTTACCACATGTGGAAGGCTTAGTGTGGTGCCTGGTACATAATAAATCTCAGCCTCCTTGCTGTCACCCCCTCCATGGGTCCCTGAAGACACTTCCTCAGGCTTTTTGCCTTGAGGGCTCTGTTGTAATGCCCTGTGGAGAAACACACTGCCGATGGCTGAAAATCTGGAGGAGATAGAGAGTAGTGATGATAGTTCTAGAGTGGGGACCAGCAAACGACAGCCCGCAGGCCAGATCTGCCTTGTAGGCTGTTTTTTACATCACGTTTTATTGGCACACAGCCATGCTGGTTCATTTACGGATCATTGTTTACGGCCACTTTGGCACGACAACAGCAGAATTGAGTAGTTGTGACAGAGTCCGCAGAGCCTGCAAAGCCTAAAATACTTACTGTCTGGGCTCTTGCAGAAAAAGCTGACAGACCCCTGCTCTGGAATCCTAGAGTTCTGAGAGCTGTGTTCTCCGATTGTTGGGTCTTGGCTCCCCAAAGAAGATGCTGCTTCCTGGTGAATTCCTACCTTCAGCTTTCGCTCCCAGGGACACCATTTCCCCATCGTTCTAGTCTTTTTACCCAGAGCCCAAGGCTGATTCCTTCCTCTGGGCAGGCCCCTCCTACTGATCTTAGGCTGGCCACCTGTGTGCTCACAGATGTTCTCTTAGCTGGGTAACATCTGGGGGTCCTGAAGGCCCCACATTGGAGGTTTCTGTCCTTGGGGTCTTGCCGATCAGTCGAGTAGGACTGCTTGTGTTTTGCATGGCACCTTCTAGATGACCCCCAGGGAGTTCCTTTGCACCGCCCCTCCACCTGCAGCTACCCTGTGTGGTTCTCATCTGTGGTGGAGGGGGATGTGCAGCCTTCCCTCTATTCGTGTTCCTGGCCCTCGAGCACTAAAACAGCTAATTGTAGATATTTTGCTTTTGCCAGTATGTTTGGGGTCCTGCTGTTTGACCCAAATGGAACTGATTCAACTCTACTGAATGAGAAACCTCATTTCCATAAGCTACTTCTGCATTTGGATGGCAACACACCACTTTCCTCAAGTCATTTTCTCTTGCATGCAGCTTATATTACTTGATTTATTTCCTGGTCTTCAAGATAGTTTTTATTGATCTGAGGCATTAAATGTAATTCTGATGTGGAAGAATCTTTTCCCTTCGTTTTATATTGTCTCCTAACTACTTAAATCATTTATTTAACATTTTTAATTAATTTGGCGTGAAGCCTCTGGAAGCAATGATGGCATTTCTCCTTGTATACATATTTTTAAATTTTGATACCAAGCCCTGCTCTCTTCTCCCCTCTCTTTCCCTTCAAAAATTTAAGATATTTGTATTCTGTGACACTGACCATTATTAATCAAGACCAGTTTTTGTCTGTGATTTGCCAGGTCCTCTTTTAGGGTTGGGGACAGGGTGCTTATCAATTCGCACAGAAATCTCTGCTCTGAGGGAGCTTGACATGGCCGTGCTTTTCTCAAAACCTTTGCAAATGACATCGGAGCAATGGCTGAGATTCTTGAAGGAGTGAGTGTGTGTGGCTGAATGTGAAAGGTCCCTACCTGGGGCTGGGAAGGGAGGCGGACCCCACAGAAAAGGCAGGGTCATCAGCAGAGGGGGAGATGTGCTGTGGGAAGAGGAGGGGTCATAACTGAGGGAAGGCCTCTGGCTGAGGTGGACCAGGGAAGGAAGAGGGCCTCGTTGGATTGGAGGTTGCAGTTAGGTCAGGGAAGGCCTGGATTTCTAGACTCAGTCTAGTAGGCAAGGAGTCATTTTAGGGTTTTGCAGAAAGTGGTGGGACCTGTGGAAGGAGGTGCTGCGGAAGGAGGGTAGCTCAGTGAGCGTCAAAGGAATTGGAGACCCGTAGTCTGGTCCGAGCACGCCACCAGAAGTTAGGGAGGAAGGTGTGTGGCTGGGCCACCCCCCTCCGTGAATGAGGTGGCAGGGCCACACAGAGACTGTCCTTCTGTCTCAGAGCTTTACTGAAACACAGATAAGACTGTGTCGAGAAAATGGGACACAATCTAGCCGCCCACAAATGAGACCGTCATCATGTGAGATCTTAAGCGGGGTATGGGCTTGGGCATTTTCAACCAGCTGCAGGACTCCTCGTCCTGGGTGGTAAGCCAGAGGGCATCGGAAGAAAGTAGCTCCTTGGGTGTTTGTAGGACAGGGTTTTACCTCCTGGTCTTCTAAATGTTGGCTTCCACAGCACAGAGACGGAATGATGGAACTTCTTGAAGCTTCTATTGAATCTGTTAAATGTTAAGAGTGACATTTTGACAGGGACAGATCAAACACTCGGTTATGTTTCAAAACCAGACTCTAGTTTTCTGTCAAAGTATCCAGGATTGTCACCTCCTCGCCGCCTTCCTTACAGCTCAGAGCGTGGGTTTTCATGTCCAGAAAAACCCTCAGTCACCATCCTCCAGACAAAGAGATACGTGCAGTCACGGGAAAAGCACCCACGCTTCACCGGAAGGACCGTCTGCTTACAGAGAAGAAGGTTGCATTGCGTGGAGATTTTATCCTTTTTTCTTACCTTTAGGAAGTTAAGAATTGAGATTCTTTTCCTCATCTGTGTGTTTCATTTCTCTTGTGAGCAGTTGGGTTCTTTTCTTCCTGAAATAGCTATTCTCAGTGAGGCATAATTACAACGTACGTGTAGAGTAGGATATGTGACTCTCTTTGGAAAATCTGCCTGTGATGTGTACCTGTGCTGTTGAATACAGGCTTTTATCCACATGCAGTGAGTGGGGCAGCCATGTGTCCAAAGGCAACCGTGTAATTTGATAGGGCTACTGTTAATACAGAATAGCTGTTAGCATGAGGGTTCCATTAAAATATTTATTGCTTGTCCCTGAGCTGGTGCCCCTGCATTATGCATCACAACTTACACTGTGGTATGCTTGGTTTCTATCACTTATTTAGTCTGCCTTTTTTTTTTTAAAGCCACCATCTGCATTTTCCACTTTGAAGTACATTAGTTACTATGGAAACAGTGATGTCACTGGTGGGGGTGAGGGTTAGTAACATCCACAAGGACAGTATGAAATCATTTTATTTAATGGTTTGAAATTTATACGACACTTGGGGGAAATTATAGGTATGTTTGGGAGAATGGTGTGCTTACACGATTATAGCTAGCCTGATGCCTGTGCATGTAACAAAAGTCAGCATTTGGGTGGTTTTTTTTAAGGTTGCAAACAAAAACATGCCTGAAAATTAAGACAAATATACAAAGGAAAGAAAAGGAAGGCCAAGGGGCTGCTCAAGGCTCATGGTTCCGGCAGATGCATAGAGTTCCCTCTGTAGGTGTGGTTTATATATAGTAATGGCGCATTTTTCCCCATATAAAGATACTGTTTAGGATACGTCTTTGGCTGTCTGAGTGACACTTGTGTTCTGGGCAGTGGTGGATTAATTCTGATGTGCAGCTGAATGCTCAACAAGATCCCTTGAAAAGGTGCCGACGGTCCCAGAAGGTTCAGTCTTGTGTGTGACGGGAGAGGCGGCATCTTGAGTCCGAGGAAGGGCACCTGGATTCCTTTAATAAATAGTGCGCAGAGTGTGAATGAAGCTGGCCCATGTTCTCCTTCAAAACAGCTCTCTTTTTCTTTTGAAACTTAATTTTGAGATAATTGTACATTCTCGTGCATATGTAAGAAATACTACAGAAGGACACCCAGTCTCGATGGTAACATTGTGCATAACTATAGTACGTTGCCACAGTCAGGAAATTGGCGTGGATACAATCCACCAGCAGACTCCCCCAGGTTTGCCTGCATTCATTTGTATCTTAGTCTTTGCTGTTTCATCTCGTGGGTAGATTCATGTGACCGCCCCCACAGCACTGTTCTCCCTCCTGGATCTCTCCCGCTTGCCCTGGTGTGGCCCCAACCTTCCCTGCCCCCAACCTCAGGCAGTCACTGATCTGTCTTCCATCTCAGTAATGCTGTCATGTTAAGAATGTTACGTATGTGGAATCATTCATGCAATCTTTGAGATTGGCTTTTTCACTCAGCAGAAATCCCCTAGTTGTTGCCTATATCCTGGATCCCTGGGACTGCTAAGTGATATTGTAGAGTGATATTCCATGGTATGGATGTACTATGCTTATTTAAACAGTCACTCCTTGGAGGACATTAGGTTCTGCTCAACTTTTCAAACAGAAAGTACTTGGGAGAGAGTTTAAAGGGGCCCCAACAGCACAACATCTGTGAGCACTTCAAGAGGATCCAGTCTCTGTCTTTTTCTCTTTTCTGGAGTTTTCCAGCAGGGCTCATTCCAGAAGCAGGAAAATTTTCCAGATTATTTAGAAAGAAGGCAGGCCGGCAGGCAGTGGAGAGAACCACTGTGGCCCAGGGGAGCTGGCTAGCCAGCTGACGTGTCTCCTTTCAAGTGTGGGCCTGGGTATTGGATATATTTAGTTTGTTTGCAGAGGGGAGCAGAAGCACTATGTGCTCCGAGACCTGCATTGAAGCAGCTTTATTTCTCTTCTAGGAGTTGATGGAAGAAGATACTTTCTGTTTTGGATAAAAGGAGCTGTAACACCAGCTGCTCAGCCTTCTTATTCCCCCCCACCCCCAAACCCTTTTGAAGAAAATCAAGACCTAAACTCTTGTTCTGGGACAGATCCTGGGTTTCACAGATTGATTTTCATTTCGAAAAGTATCATGCTTGGCCTTTTAAAAAAAATATGCCCGGGGATTGTTTCACCAGTCATGTGACAGAATTTAAACACCAAATTCCTTCTCAGAGTGCCTGCCACGGGGCTGTGTTTCTGGTCTGAAGTTCCTTGGAAGAGGCCCAAGCTGATGGACCCCATGATCTGATGTCACACTTCCCCACTGAGAGACTTTTCTTTACCTTGTATTTTATGCAACCAGCAGACTCTCCCCTTATCAAGCTACTGGAGGTTTAAAAAAACCACTCAGAGATGGGCGCCTGAGTGGCTCAGTTGGTTGAGCGACTGCCTTCGGCTCAGGTCATGATCCTGGAGTCCCGGGATCGGGTCCCGCATCTGGCTCCCTGCTCAGCAGGGAGTCTGCTTCTCCCTCTGACCCTATCCCCTCTCATGTGCTCTCTCTCATTCTCTCTGTCAAATAAATAAATAAAATCTTTAAAAAAAAAAAACCACTCGGAGAAACCTGGTGTGTTGGATCAGAAGCTTCCAGTACCAACTCCTGTTGGTCAGAGAGTCAGCACAGGACTTTCTGTTGGAGTTGAGCAGCGGATGTGAGTCCTTGTGGAAAATAAGCAGCATGTAGAGGTGGCCCACATGGGAAACAGAAACATGTGTCTTTGTCTCAGACTTCAGGAGACGGTTTTCTTAGCATAAGCAGTATGATTTCTTTGAATGGCAACTTCATCAGCCACCGTTTTCTAGCACTAACCCAGGGTGTCATGCTTGAGTAGGGTAACCCTGTGCCCTCCCAATCAGCGCCTTCCCCGCCCCTCCCTGGCCAGGTCAGTTGCCCTTCTCTTGGGGCCTCCTTTGCACTGTCCCTGTTCTGACATCAAACCCTTTAAATCAGTGCCTTGAAGGACGGTTGCTCTTGACTGGGCAGCTTAGCTCTACAGCAGCCTGGGACACCAGCATTGTGTGTGGTGGGATCTTACCCAAGGACGGTCCTCAGTTGCCTGGAAGGTAGGTAAGTGCCTTCAGGGGTTAAGCTGTATGAGCAATGCTTAGCCCAAAATCAGGCTTAGCATCGGAGGGGGTACCTTATAGGAAGAGGGCACGTGGGGACTGATGCTCAGTGATAGGGTGGGAAGTTCACTTATCCCTTCTCAAGCACACATTCAGGACATGCCTTTACTGACTGGAATTGGGGATTAAACCGTTCACACTTTTTAAGTAACATATTGTTGAAGGTGTGCATTTGCTTGTCTCTGTTTACAGTTCCCACTTCAGGGTTGAGGCCATGGTAGTATTTGGTAAATATCTGCTGAATGAATGAATGATCAAGCAGAGAGATGTGAACTTTACTAATATGGGATGGATGGGGCACTCCTACCCTCCTCTCCCATGGCCACCCTTACATTGACTTTTCAGCTCTCCTCCGATTTTACCAAATATGTGCAAAAAGTGCAACTCCATCGAAGTTAGTAAATTATGGCCTAGAAAGAAGTGGAATTTTCTTTGCGATCAGGTATCACCTGGTATCCCAAGGAGCTGTAATATTACCTGGTCTTTAAGAAGTTGGTTGGGCTGCACTCCTAGCGCCTAGTGTGTAAGGGAATATAGCAGATGGGCCACCAGCCACAGTACGGCCCAGCCTGGCACCATCTTTTGTAAGTAGGTGACCAGTAAGGACCTGGGAGGGAGCCAGGCTCTCCAGCCATTTCGATTCCAGGCTTGTTTATCAGCGCATCTTAATCTTCAGGTTGCCAGAATGCTTTGAGGCTGGTGGGTAATAAAATGACTCCCTCCTCCCCCAACCCCACCCACCCGTTTGGGTGGTGGTGGTGGTGGTGTTAGCAGGAGGCAGTAATGGCCTGGGTTTCCTTCCACCGGGTGCCTGGGATGCTTGCTTTGTGTAATTTGCTTGTCCTGAAAATGAAAAGAGAAACTTGGTATTGAGACTCTAGCATTCTCTCTTTCCAGTTTGCCCTTTTGCTCCATCAACTGAGGCATCAGAAGGAAATTCAGAAACTCTAGGGTTCTCAGTAGGAAAAGCACCTGTTTGGGATCATGACATCCCTTCTCTGCCTGTCCCTCTTGCTCGGATGCTGGGGCTGCTGGATGTTGGGCTGCCTTGCTTTGGCATGCTGGGGCATTTAGAAACCGCCATGTCGGGGGCACTTGGGTGGCTCAGTGGGTTGAGCGTCCGACCCTTGATTTCAGCTCAGGTTGTGATCTCAGGGTCATGAGATCCAGCCCTGCTTTGGGCTCTGCACTCAGCATGGAGTCTGCTTGAGATTCTCTCCCTCTGCCTCTCCCCCTGCTTATGCTCTCTCTCTCTAAATAAATCAATAAAATCTTAAAAAAGAAACCGCCACATCTTCAGCATTCTATCCCCTTGCATTTCCTTTCATGTAGCAGTCAGTTCCGTGGGGATTTCCCCTCTCAGTCATTTGTAATTATCTTATTTTATGCCATTATATACCTTGCAAGTTGCCGTTGGTTATAAATTCCAAGTTGTGATTTATATCTCCTAATAATTACTAAGGCGATCTTTTTACACATCATTCACACTCTCAATAATTATTGCATGTGTTCTACTGGCTTGCATGAGAAATTTTGGTTCCAGCTCTTTTTTAAGCAGAGTCATGTTGGTAATATCGCCGAGAGCAGCATCCTGGGACACCACTTCTACTTAGGTCTGTATGCTGCACCATGTATCGTATGTATGGTATTCACGTATCGTCCACTTAACCCTCCCACTGGTACATGCACAGAAACGTTGCTCAGAGCAGAAAGCTTTGCCACTGTAGCATCACGTAAAGTTGCTTTAATGATCAAAATCTTCACAATGAACGATAAGAATAGTGATCCTCCCTAACACTATTCTAAGGTTTTTATATGTATTAATCTGTTTAATTATCTCAAAACCTTGTGTAATCAGTATGACTATTGCCTTTATTTTATAGATGGAGATTCTGAGTTCTTTTTTTTTTAAAGATTTTATTTATTTATTTGACAGAGAGAGAGAGAGAGCATAAGCATGGGGAGCAGCAGAGGGAGAGGGAGAAACAGGCTCTCTGCTGAGCAGGGAGCCCGATGCGGGGCTAGATCCCAGGACTCTGGGATTACGACCTGAGCCGAAGGCAGATGCTTAACTGACTGAGCCACTCAGGAGCCCCAGATGCTGAGTTCTTGAGGGGTCAGGAAATGTTCTCAGTGTCACACAGTTTGAACGGCTGTGCTGGGCACTGAAAGCATGCTTTCCTACTCCAGAACTTTCTTTTTTTTTAAGAATAAAAAGTTGTTTTAAAATAAATAAACCATTATTAATTTTTTAAAAAATAATTATTTATTTATTAGAGAGTGTGAGTGGGGGGAGGGGCAGAGGGAGAGAGAGAATCTCAAGCAGACTCCTTGCTGAGTGCAGAGCTCGATGTGGGGCTGGATCCATTCAGGTGTCCTTATTAATTTCTTCAACAGAGATTATATGAATCACTAAAATCAGGAATTATTATGAAATGTCTATTTTCTAGTATTAAATGGGGTTTAAGTGATTTCCACAATTTGTATCTTTCTAGAAAGCTTTGATAGTTAGCTTTGGGTTCTAATTTTGACATTTCCTTTTTTAAATCATCATCATGATTTGTTCAAATTTAGCACTTTCTGAATACCCACTTTGTGCCAGGCCTTGTACTGAGTTTCCCACATATCGTCTCATTTAACTCTTAAAATAGCAAAATTCTTTGAGAGCTGAGGAAACAGCTCTACAGAGGTTAACTCATCAGAACCTCTCCAAATGGCTTGGGTTCAGCAGCTTGAGCCCTCCTGGTTCACCTGGGTTCCAGGAGCATAAAGTCTGATATCTTTCTCCAGCACATTAGGACAGCTTTCTGGGAAAAGGTGCCATTATGTGGGTTGTCTGATTCTTGCTCATTTAGTAGGAAAAAGCTACCCTATCCCATGTGGGGGCCTGGGAAGGAGTGGCTGATGGGGGGCACAGGGGTGCTGAGCCTGCCTTTCTGCTCTGGGTCAGCTACTAGTTGGGTCCTCACACAACAGAGGCGATCTCCTTTGCCTCTTTGTATTATCACTGGACATCCCCAGAGCCAACTCTGCCTTTTCTATCATTGCCCCGCCTTCTCCAGGGCTACCTTCCCGGAGCTCACACCCAAGGGCAGGAGGGCCGTGCTGGCTTCTCCTTGAACGAGCTCAGAGGGCAAGAGCTTCTCAAGGGAAGACACAGGACATCAGAGGCCGGAGTGCCCTTTTCAAAGCTGTTCTGGCTTCTCCATCTCCTGTGGAAGCTGGGCAGACTCCACTTTCTTTGAGCAGCCAAACACCAGAGTGTCTGAAATCTTATATGTTCCAGGAAGGGGGAACCCTTCTCTGCTGGGCAGCTGGGTCAGGAACGCCCAGGGTCTTCTAATAATGCTGAGAATGGGCCCTTGTTTGGGTTTAGCTTTTGTAAGATATCAACCCTTAAACTGCTAGGATGGCCCTTGGATATGTGCATCTGTCTCTGTCCTTGATTCCATTCACAATGGGCAGTTTGGGGTAGATCACGACTGCATGTAGCCATATGCTGTCTGAACTGATCCTCACACCCCCCTTTTTATTTTGGTGTTAATGTATGGGGAGGTACAGAAAGGCCTCTCTGGGCAGGTGACATTTGAGTTGATTTGGAGGAAGTATAGGATCAAATTACATAGCTATTCAGAGCAAGAGTGTTTCAGGCAGAGTGAATAGGAAGTGCAAATGGCCTGTGGTTGAGGCATGCGTGCTGTGATCAGGGAATAGAAAGGCTAGTGAGTCCCTAGCAGGGGGAGCAAGGAGGAAAGTGGTAACAGCAGAGTGGTAGCTGGAAGACCAGATCTACTGCTCCAGATGCCCGTGAAACATCATAAGGCTGAACTGATCCCTTTCAAGTATTCTTTCAGGCTGGCCAGGATGATCAGTGCCTTTCTCCAGTGCCCCTACTAGCCTCTACCTATTTGCCTTTCTTTCAGTGTATCCTGTGCTTCTTTGGTCTCTGTTAACTGTGCAATGGAAAAGTTTTCCCTATAGTAGTAATATATTGCACAAAAATCCATATTGGAAGCTCAAGAATTGTGTCTTTTTTCATAAGCTAACTCTTATTAGCTGAAAAATGACATTAGAGACCATCTCCTATGCTTCTCTTTTAATTAAGACCCCCCATCCCACCCCCAACACGTAGTCCTACCATTACTTGAGATCCCTATAAGCCACTGGCTTTCTTATATGTGGGACTAGTGTCTGAAGTCTCCCTCTCTGGGGGCCCTGTGTGAGTATGAACGTGGACACGGGTAATTTGCCTCCTTATGCTTTGCCCCTCCAAAGAGAGGTGTTCTATCCCGCATCAGTATTGTTTCTACAGTGTGACCCTGTTTATGCATTTCCTGACTGCTGAGTTCCATCGTGCAGGGAGGCGTTCGGCGTTCTTACCTTTTCGCCTTGTTCCTAGGACCTCACCCCGACTCCATCAATTTGAGCAGTCTGGCTTAACTCCAGATGAGCATTGAGGGTGTGATATGATAGTGCTTTGTGGATTTTCTGTAAAAGTTGGGAAAATGAGGGATAAGGGGTATTTAATGGGTCCCCGAAGATGGCCGGTGTGGACAAGCGCCTACGTCTTCCATTTCTAATCCTGCAATTTATATATTCTTGTTCAGAACTCGAAGCTAGGAGGTGAAGGAACTCTGCTTATAGCTGGCATTGCAGTCGATGGGGAGGGGAGGCAAGAGTGTATTTCCTCCTCCTTTCTGTGTGGGTCTGTGTGGTCGCCAAGACCCCCTTTCCCAGTGGAATCCTTTATGGCCCTTTGTGTGACGTGTGCAAACGCGGGGTGTCATTATCACGGTCAGGCGCCTACTTCCTCAGCGCGGGGTCATGGATGGGCTTAGAAGTGCCTTCGAATTCGGAGTTATATAGAACATGCTCATAGACGGGTGCCATCTTTGCTTTATTCTTCAGTACTTTCCTGTTCTCATTTAGAATGTTGTCATCCTCTGTCCCTTCCCTCTACCATTTGCTTCTGAGTGCAGGAATGCTGGAGCCATGTCCTGACAGAGTTTGGCTATCTAAGCACCCAGCACCCCCAATGGCCACCCTGAAGGTTTTTGTTTTTTTTTTAAGATTTTATTTATTTATTTGACAGAGAGAGACACAGCGAGAGAGGGAATGAACACAAGCAGGGGGAGTGGGAGAGGGAGAAGCAGGCTTCCCGCGGAGCAGGGAGCCCCATGCGGGGCTCGATCCCAGGACCCTGGGACCATGATCTGAGCCGAAGGCAGATGCTTAACAACTGAGCCACCCAGGTGCCCCACCCTGAAGGTTTTTAATCAGGGTCCTGTTGGCCTGCCGGCTCGGCTGAGATACTGCAGCAGCAAGGCCCGCACCCTCGCCTGCATCCCACTCCGTCGAGCGACACGGTGCTGCCCGTGTGCACGGGAGCCCCACAGCACCGGGTGTCAAACAGAGCTCAGCCTCATCTTGGCATCTTCGAATGGCCTGGTGGCCTTGGCCGTTTAGAGCCCAGCTGGTCCCAGGGTTGCTGGGTTGCCCTGCAGAGATGGTTTGCCACTTTGTACTAACAGACCGATTTCAATCCTAGGAACTACTACTACTACTTCTGCTGCTGCTGCTACTTCTTTTTTTTAAGATTTTATTTATTTATTTGACAGAGAGAGACACAGCGAGAGAGGGAACACAAGCAGGGGGAGGGGCAGAGGGAGAAGCAGGCTTCCCGCTGAGCAGGGAGCCCAATGCGGGGCTCGATCCCAGGACCCCGGGATCATGACCTGAGCCAAAGGCAGACGCTTAACGACTGAGCCACCCAGGTGCCCCTCAATCCTAGGAGCTTCTGCACACCTACTGCTCTCACCCTGTCTTCTGACCATCTTTGTGATGGAGGATGTTGGAGGTGGCTGTGCGATTTAATGAATCCAGGCTGGATGTGCAGCTGGAGGTTTAAATTCTAATTTTGCCATGCTAGCTGTGTACCCTGGACAAGTTACTGAAGCTCTCCGACCCTCTCCTCCTGTATCTAAATTGACAATAATACCTGTGCTACATGGTTTGTGCCAGGATTTAATGAGATAATGTTTGTGGAAAGCACCTCGTGCCAGTCTTGGCACATTGTCTGTGCTCCAGGAGATAATTAACTTCCTTTTCTCACACAGGATCCCAGGCAGGAGAAGAAAAGACCAAGTAGGCTGCAAGACATGCTGCTTTGCTCTCTGCAGTGATCTGTGCTTGGCAGATTTCAGATACTTATAAGCAGAAGTGAAAGAGCTTTAATTATGCCCTTGTTTGTGGTTTGGTTTGGTCGTGATATTTTCCCAGTCGAGAATGCGGTGCCTGCCTCGTTGCTGCTGAGTGCAGGGCTGGCCAGGAGTCAGAGCCGGGAGTCAGTACTTTGTCAGAGAGCTCCCAAGTCCCCGGCCTCGCAGGTGGGATTGGCGGCATCATCCGGATGGCAGGTGGCTCGGGGCCTGGTGTACTGAGCCCCTGTGGGCTGCTGGCCCTCTCATTACATCTTCAGGGGCTGTGCCTTTGGGCCTTAAAGATGCTCTCGCTGTTGTACTTTGCTTTTCATTCACTTAATGTCTGTTACGCACTTAACTTCCGGTTGTGCACGTGACTTATGCACAACGGTGACTGGTGTTGGCGGGAGCGTTCGGTGTGTCCCTGTGGTCACACTGCCCACATTCCAGTCCGCCTCTCACCGTTGGCCTTGGGCATAAGGAGCCTCAGTTTCTCTGTCTGCAACATGGAGTAGTGATAGACCTTACCTCACAGGATTGCATGAGGGTGAAGATGATTATTGCAGAAAGGTGGTTAGCACAGAACCTGCTCCATAATCAACGCTCAGTAAAACTACTTGTGTTAATAATAATAGGCAAGCATTTATTATTACAGAATGAATATATTCCAGGTAAGCGGACATCGTTAGTTCTCTGTACAGCAAACCCTATTAACCCTATTATTCCTTGACTGAGGTATGTATGTATGTATGTATGTATTTTTGAGAGAGACAGGTTGGGGGGTGCAGAGGGAAAGAGAGAGAGAGAAATCCTAAGCAGGCTCCACATTTGGCACAGAGCCCAACACGGGGCTTGATCCCGTGACCCTGAGATCATGACCTGAGCCAAAATCAAGAGGTGGATGCTTAACTGACTTTAGCCACCCCTACTTGACTGAGGTTATTAGGTTGGAAATGCAAACTCCTTAGATAAAAGTGAATTCTGGGGGCGCCTGGGTGGCTCAGTCGTCAGGCCTCTGCCTTTGGCTCGGGATTGAGCCCCACGTTGGGCTCCCTGCTCGGCAGGAAGCCTGCTTCTCCCTCTCCCACTCCCCCTGCTTGTGTTCCCTCTCTCGCTGTGTCTCTCTCTGTCAAATAAATAGATAAAATCTTAAAAAAAAAAAAAAAAGCGAATTCTGTATGTCACTGGGGAAGGACTGTGGGTGGCCACACTGAATCTGGGGTGCATTCGTAGCGCTTTGTGGGCTTTGGAGTACCAGGTACCTCTGACAGCTTCCCTTAAGCTGCAACTCATTGCTCAGGCCTTATTGCAGCCCTTAAGTTCCCCTGGGTTTCTGGTCCTAAGCTCACATAGCCTCTCCTTATACTTGTGGGTGATCGTGGCCATTGGTGCTGGGTAGAAGGACTTGTGCTTTAGCTCAAGTGCCTTGTCGCACACAGTGCTGGCTTGTTCTGTGAATTTACGACTGAAAAGTCTGTAAGATAGGCTCATTTCAAAAGTGATTGCTATTCACTTAGTGTCAAGTACAGCATAATTATTTACAACTAGAATCCACCCAGACTTATCTATACAACAATAGCCTCGTTTTCTACATGTTCATTTCGGCTGTTAGCCCAGGCAGATCAATGTGGCGTTAAGGCAAATGTAGGATATTTGAATTGTGTTTCCTTCCTTTATAGGTTGAATGATTTCATTCAGAATTGTTATTATTTTATGACATCTAGTTCATAAATACCTTTTTCCCTGAGCAATTTTCTGTTACATTTAAGAATAAGTGACTTTAAGGGGAGATGGTCTATAGTTTCCTGGTTTTTGTCTAGGAAACACTGTGCCATTAATTTCTTGCCAAAACAAAATACAAACCCAGACCAAGTA